>NC_086345.1:56911-166645 GCF_032445375.1 Bacillus rossius redtenbacheri
ACCATAAGCAACCTAACCTAACCTAACCATTACGCAACCTAACCTAACCTAACATCACCTAACATAACCTAACCTAACCTAACCTAACCTAACCTAACCTAACCTAACCTAACCTAACCTAACCCAACTCTACCTAATCCAACCACACACAAACCAACCTAACCCAACCTAACCTAACCCAACCTAACCTAACCTAACCTAACCTAACCTAAGCTAACCTAACCTAACCTAACCTAACCTAACCTAACCTAAGCTAACCTAACCTAACCTAACCTAAACCTAACCTAACCTAACCTAACCAAACCTAACCTAACCTAACCTAACCATACGCAACCTAACCTAACCTAACCTCACCTAACATAACCTAACCTAACCTAACTTAACCTAACCCAACCCAACCTAACGCAATTTAACCTAACGCAAACTAACCATTCTCTACCTAACCCAACCAAACCAAACCACACACACACAAACCAACCTAAACCAACTTAACCCAACCTATTCTACTTAACCCAACCTACCCTAAACCAACCCAACCTAACCTAATCTAACCCATCCTAACCCAACCTTAAACTAACCTAATCCAAACAAACCCAAACTAACCCAACCCAAACTTACCCAACCAAACCTAACCCAACTTAACCTAACCAAACTAATCCCAACCTTATCTAACCTAACCATACACAACCTAACCTTACCTAACCTTACCTAACGTAACCTAATCTAACCTAACCCAACCAAACAAAACCCAACACAACCAAACCCAATCTAACCTAATCAAACAAATCACAACCCAACATTACCTAACCCAACCTAATCTAACCCATACTAACCCAACCTTACCCAACCTTACCCAATACAACCTAACCCAACCTATTCTACTTAACCCAACCTACCCTAAATAAACCCAACCTAACCTAATCTAACCCATCCTAACCCAACCTTAAACTAACCTAATCCAAAGAAACCCAAACTAACCCAACCCAAACTTACCCAACCAAACCTAACCCAACTCAACCTAACCAAACTAATCCCAACCTTATCTAACCTAACCATACACAACCTAACCTTACCTAACTTTACCTAACGTAACCTAATCTAACCTAACCCAACCAAACAAAACCCAACACAACCAAACCCCTTCTAACCTAATCAAACAAATCACAACCCAAACTTACCCAACCCACCTAACCCAACCCAACCTAACCTAAACCAACCTAACCTAACCCAACCTAACCCAACCTATTCTACTTAACCCAACCTACCCTAAACCAACCCAACCTAACATAATGTAACCCATCCTAAACCAACCTTACCTAACCTAATCCAAACAAACCCAAACCAACCCAACCCAAACTTACCCAACCCCACCTAACCCAACTCAACCTAACCTAACCTTACCTACCATAACCTAATCTAACCTAACCCATCCAAACCAAACCCAACACAACCCAACCCAATCTAACCTAATCAAACGAATCACAACCCAACCTTACCTAACCCAACCTAGTCTAACCTATACTAACCAAACCTTACTTAACCTCACCCAATTTAGCCTAACCAAACCTATCCTTACCTAACCTAACCTAACCTTACCTAACCTAACCCAACTAATCCTAACCTAATCTTATCTTCTAACCTAAACATTTGCGACATTTTCAATAGTTATTTATATTAAATCATGCATTTTATAATTAGAAACAATTTCTATTTGAATAAAATCATTTCGTCAGTAAACGGTTCTTTTGATTCTTTTGAAATTTTCTTCTTCATATTACTTTTTTAAGTGCATTTTAAAAAAAATTAATTGTTTCATTTGTACTGAGTGATTTTGTTTGATGTAATAGTTTTATCGACTAATTTCATTATAATTGTACTTTTTTCGCTTTCTTTGGAATCGTTTAATATTCTTTTGGTTAATTTACATTAAATTGTACAAGTGGATAAAATTACCACACATTTGAGAAATTTCAATGGTTTTTTTTTTATAAATCATGCATTTTATAATTGGAAAAAGTTTTTATTTGAATGAACTTATGTCGTTATTATAAGGTATTTTTGATTTTTTTTGACACTTTCCTCTTTTTCTTTTAGTGCATTTAAGTAAAATTCATTAAATTTAAATTGTACCGAATATTTGGTTTGATGTAATAGTTTTACGCACAAATTTCGTTATAATTGGATTTATTTCATATTCGTTGGAATCGTATAAGAATCTTTTGGTTAATTCACATTAAATTGTACAAGTGGATAACATTTCCGCACATTTCAGTCCTTTCCAATGGTTTAATAATAATAATTCATGAATTTAATAATTGGAAATAATTTCTATCTAAATAAACTTATTTCGTTATTAATGGTTTATTTTGATGCTTTTTGATATTTTTCTACTTCATTTTACATATTTAAGTGCTTTTTAATAATAAAATAATTTGTTTCAAATTGTACTGAGTGATTTTGTTGATGTAATAGTTTTTCCGGCTATTATCGTTATTATAGGATTAATTTCGTATTCATTCGAATCGTTTATGATTCTTAAGGGTTAATTCACATTTAATTTTACAAGTGGAGAACATTTCCACACATTTGAGTCCTTTCCAATTGTTTATTTATATTAAAACATGTATTTAATTATTGGAAATTGTTTATAATCAAGTAAACGTATATTGTTATTAATACGTTCTTATGATCCTTTTGAACTTTTTCTACTTCATATTACTTATTTAAGTGCATTTAAGTAAAATTCATTCAATTTATATTGTACCGAATTTTTGGTTTGATGTAATAGTTTTACCACAAATTTCGTTATAATTGGATTTATTTCATATTCGTTGGAATCGTATAGAATTATTTTGGTTCATTTACATTAAATTGTACAAGTAGATAACATTCCCCCTCATTTTAAAGCTTTTCAATTGTTTATATATAATAAATCATGCATTTATTATTGGAAATTGATTCTATTCCAGTAAAATTAATTCGTTAAAACTGGGTTGTTTTAGTTCTTTTTAATCTTTTTCTACTTCATATTACTTCTTTAAAAGCATTTAAGAGAAAATCATTTGTTTCATATTGTATCGAATGATTTTGTTTGATTTAATAGTTATACCGACTAATTCCGTTAGAATTGGATTTATTTCGTAATCATTGGAATTGTTTACTATTCTTCTGGTAATTCATATTAAATCGTTCAATTGGATAACATTTCCACATATTTGAGATCTTTCCAATATTTAATTCGATTAATTCATGCATTTAATATTTGGAAATTGTTTCTATTCGAAAAAAACTTATTTCGTTAAAATGGGTGATTATGATGCTTTTTGATCTTTTTCTACTTAATTTTACCTAAATAAGTACATTTAGATGAAATCAATTGTTGTATTCCGTTTAGAGTGATTTGGTTTAATGTAATAATTTTCCGAAATAATTCCATATAATTAGGTAATTTAGTATTCATTGTAATCGTTTATGATTATTTTTGTTAATTCTTATTAAATTATACAAGTAGTTTACATTTACACACATTTGAGTCCTTTCCAATTGTTTATTAAGAATAAATTTAATTGGAAATGGCTTCTATGTGAATCAACTTATTTAGTTATAATGAGTTATTTTGATGATTTTTGTTCTTTTTCTACTTCATATTACTTCTTTAGGTGTATTTAAGTAAAATCATTTGTTTCATATTGTACCGAATAATTTTGTTTGTTGTAATAGTTATACCGACTAATTCCGTTATAATTGGATTTATTTCGTAATCATTGGTATCGTATTTTGGTTAAATCACATCCAATTCTACAAGTGGATAAGTATTCTACACATTTAAATGCTTTTTAACAGTTTATATATAATAAAACATGCATTAAATAATTAAAATTTTTTTTCAATTCGAGTAAATTTATTTCGTTATTAATAGGTTCTTATGATACTTTTTGACCTTTTTCTACTTCATATTAGTTATTAAAGTGCATTTAAGTAAAAAACATTTTATTTTACTGTACCGAATAATAAGTTTGATGTAATTTCGTTATAGTTGGATTTATTTCATATTCATTGGAATCGTATAGGATTATTTTGATTAATTTACATTAAATTTTATTGTACAAGTGGATAACTTTTCAACACATTTAAGTGCTTTCAAATGGTTTAATTATAATAAATCATGAATTTAATAATTGAAAATTGTTTCTATTCGACTAAACTTATTTTATTGAAAATGGGTTATTTTAATGCTTCTTGATCTTTTTCTACTTCATTTTACCTAATTAAGTACGTTATGGGTAGAAATAAATTTATTTATATTGTTTGAGTGATTTGGTTTAATGTAAAAAAAAATCTGAATTTATTCGTTGTATTTTGTTTATTTCGTATTCATTTAATTCATTTATGATGTTTTTTGTTATTTCACAATAAATTGTACAAGAAAATAACATTTCCACACAAGTAAGTCCTTACAATGGTTTATTTAGATTAAATCATGCATTAAATAATAGGAAATGTTTCTATTTTAGAAAACTTATTTCGTTAAAATAGGTTATTATGATGCTTTTTGTTACTTACTTACCCTAACCTAACCTAAAATAACCAAAGCTAAACTAACCAAACCAAACCCAACCTTACCTAACCTAACCATAAGCAACCTAACCTAACCTAACCATACGCAACCTAACCTAACCTAACATCACCTAACATAACCTAACCTAACCTAACCTAACCTAACCTAACCTAACCTAACCTAACCTAACCCAACTCTACCTAATCCAACCACACACAAACCAACCTAACCCAACCTAACCTAACCCAACCTAACCTAACCTAACCATACGCAACCTAACCTAACCTAACCTCACCTAACATAACCTAACCTAACCTAACTTAACCTAACCCAACCCAACCTAACGCAATTTAACCTAACGCAAACTAACCATTCTCTACCTAACCCAACCAAACCCAACCACACACACACAAACCAACCTAAACCAACTTAACCCAACCTATTCTACTTAACCCAACCTACCCTAAACCAACCCAACCTAACCTAATCTAACCCATCCTAACCCAACCTTAAACTAACCTAATCCAAACAAACCCAAACTAACCCAACCCAAACTTACCCAACCAAACCTAACCCAACTCAACCTAACCAAACTAATCCCAACCTTATCTAACCTAACCATACACAACCTAACCTTACCTAACCTTACCTAACGTAACCTAATCTAACCTAACCCAACCAAACAAAACCCAACACAACCAAACCCAATCTAACCTAATCAAACAAATCACAACCCAACCTTACCTAACTCAACCTAATCTAACCTATACTAACCCAACCTTACCCAACCTTACCCAAAACAACCTAACCCAACCTATTCTACTCAACCCAACCTACCCTAAACCAACCCAACCTAACCTAATCTAACCCATCCTAACCCAACCATAAACTAACCTAATCCAAACAAACCCAAACTAACCCAACCCTAACTTACCCAACCAAACCTAACCCAACTCAACCTAACCAAACTAATCCCAACCTTATCTAACCTAACCATACACATCCTAACCTTACCTAACCTTACCTAACGTAACCTAATCTAACCTAACCCAACCAAACAAAACCCAACACAACCAAACCCAATCTAACCTAATCAAACAAATCACAACCCAAACTTACCCAACCAAACCTAACCCAACCCAACCTAACCTAAACCAACCTAACCTAACCCAACCTAACCCAACCTATTCTACTTAACCCCAACCTACCCTAAACCAACCCAACCTAACCTAATCTAACCCATCCTAACCCAGCCATAACTAACCTAATCCAAACAAACCCAAACCAACCCAACCCAACTTACCCAACCCAACCTAACCCAACTCTACCTAACCAAACCAATCCTAACCTTACCTAACCTAACCATACGCAACCTAACCTTACCTAACCTTACCTAACGTAACCTAATCTAACCTAACCCAACCGAACAAAACCCAACACAACACAACCCAATCTAACCTAATCAAACGAATCACAACCTAACCTTACCTAACCCAACCTAATCTAACCCATACTAACCCAACCTTACCCAACCTTACCCAATCCATCCTAACCCAACCTATTCTACTTAACCTAACCTACCCTAACCAACCCAACCTAACCTAATCTAACCCATCCTAAACCAACCTTACCTAACCTAATCCAAACAAACCCAAACCAACCCAACCGAAACTTACCCAACCCCACCTAACCCAACTCAACCTAACCTAACCTTACCTAACATAACCTAATCTAACCTAACCCAACGAAACCAAACCCAACACAACCCAACCCAATCTAACCTAATCAAACGAATCACAACCCAACCTTACCTAACCCAACCTAATCTAACCCATACTAACCCAACCTTACCCAACCTTACCCAATACAACCTAACCCAACCTATTCTACTTAACCCAACCTACCCTAAATCAACCCAACCTAACCTAATCTAACCCATCCTAACCCAACCTTAAACTAACCTAATCCAAAGAAACCCAAACTAACCCAACCCAAACTTACCCAACCAAACCTAACCCAACTCAACCTAACCAAACAAAACCCAACACAACCAAACCCAATCTAACCTAATCAAACAAATCACAACCCAAACTTACCCAACCCATCCTAACCCAACCCAACCTAACCTAAACCAACCTAACCTAACCCAACCTAACCCAACCTATTCTACTTAACCCAACCTACCCTAAACCAACCCAACCTAACATAATGTAACCCATCCTAAACCAACCTTACCTAACCTAATCCAAACAAACCCAAACCAACCAAACCCAAACTTACCCAACCCCACCTAACCCAACTCACCTAACCTAACCTTACCTAACATAACCTAATCTAACCTAACCCAACTAAACCAAACCCAACACAACCCAACCTAATCTAACTTAATCAAACGAATCACAACCCAACCTTACCTAACCCAACCTAGTCTAACCTTTACTAACCAAACCTTACCTAACCTCACCCAATTAGAATAACCAAACCTATCCTTACCTAACCTAACCTAACCTTACCTAACCTAACCCAACTAATCCTAACCTAATCTTATCTTCTAACCTAAACATTTGCGACATTTTCAATAGTTATTTATATTAAATCATGCATTTTATAATTAGAAATAATTTCTATTTGAATAAAATCATTTCGTCAGTAAACGGTTCTTTTGATGCTTTTTGAAATTTTCTTCTTCATATTACTTTTTTAAGTGCATTTTAAAAAAATTAATTGTTTCATTTGTACTGAGTGATTTTGTTTGATGTAATAGTTTTATCGACTAATTTCATTATAATTGTACTTTTTTCGCTTTCTTTGGAATCGTTTAATATTCTTTTGGTTAATTTTCATTAAATTGTACAAGTGGATAAAATTACCACACATTTGAGAAATTTCAATGGTTTTTTTTTTTTATAAATCATGCATTTTATAATTGGAAAAAGTTTTTATTTGAATGAACTTATGTCGTTATTATAAGGTTTTTTTGATTTTTTTGACACTTTCTATTTCTTTTAGTGCATTTAAGTAAAATTCATTAATTTAAATTGTACCGAATATTTGGTTTGATGTAATAGTTTTACGCACAAATTTCGTTATAATTGGATTTATTTCATATTCGTTGGAATCGTATAAGAATCTTTTGGTTAATTCACATTAAATTGTACAAGTGGATAACATTTCCGCACATTTCAGTCCTTTCCAATGGTTTAATAATAATAATTCATGAATTTAATAATTGGAAATAATTTCTATCTAAATAAACTTATTTCGTTATTAATGGTTTATTTTGATGCTTTTTGATATTTTTCTACTTCATTTTACATATTTAAGTGCTTTTAATAATAAAATAATTTGTTTCAAATTGTACTGAGTGATTTTGTTTGATGTAATAGTTTTTTCCGGCTATTATCGTTATTATAGGATTAATTTCGTATTCATTCGAATCGTTTATGATTCTTAAGGGTTAATTCACATTTAATTTTACAAGTGGAGAACATTTACACACATTTGAGTCCTTTCCAATTGTTTATTTATATTAAAACATGTATTTAATTATTGGAAATTGTTTATAATCAAGTAAACGTATATTGTTATTAATACGTTCTTATGATCCTTTTGAACTTTTTCTACTTCATATTACTTATTTAAGTGCATTTAAGTAAAATTCATTCAATTTATATTGTACCGAATTTTTGGTTTGATGTAATAGTTTTACCCACAAATTTCGTTATAATTGGATTTATTTCATATTCGTTGGAATCGTATAGAATTATTTTGGTTCATTTACATTAAATTGTACAAGTAGATAACATTCCCCCTCATTTTAAAGCTTTTCAATTGTTTATATATAATAAATCATGCATTTATTATTGGAAATTGATTCTATTCCAGTAAAATTAATTCGTTAAAACTGGGTTGTTTTAGTTCTTTTTAATCTTTTTCTACTTCATATTACTTCTTTAAAAGCATTTAAGAGAAAATCATTTGTTTCATATTGTATCGAATGATTTTGTTTGATTTAATAGTTATACCGACTAATTCCGTTAGAATTGGATTTATTTCGTAATCATTGGAATTGTTTACTATTCTTCTGGTAATTCATATTAAATCGTACAATTGGATAACATTTCCACATATTTGAGATCTTTCCAATATTTAATTCGATTAATTCATGCATTTAATATTTGGAAATTGTTTCTATTCGAAAAAAACTTATTTCGTTAAAATGGGTGATTATGATGCTTTTTGATCTTTTTCTACTTAATTTTACCTAAATAAGTACATTTAGATGAAATCAATTGTTGTATTCCGTTTAGAGTGATTTGGTTTAATGTAATAATTTTCCGAAATAATTCCATATAATTAGGTAATTTAGTATTCATTGTAATCGTTTATGATTATTTTTGTTAATTCTTATTAAATTATACAAGTAGATTACATTTACACACATTTGAGTCCTTTCCAATTGTTTATTAAGAATAAATTTAATTGGAAATGGCTTCTATGTGAATCAACTTATTTAGTTATAAATGAGTTATTTTGATGATTTTTGTTCTTTTTCTACTTCATATTACTTCTTTAGGTGTATTTAAGTAAAATCATTTGTTTCATATTGTACCGAATAATTTTGTTTGTTGTAATAGTTATACCGACTAATTCCGTTATAATTGGATTTATTTCGTAATCATTGGTATCGTATTTTGGTTAAATCACATCCAATTCTACAAGTGGATAAGTATTCTACACATTTGAATGCTTTTTAACAGTTTATATATAATAAAACATGCATTAAATAATTAAAATTTGCTTCAATTCGAGTAAATTTATTTCGTTATTAATAGGTTCTTATGATACTTTTTGACCTTTTTCTACTTCATATTAGTTATTAAAGTGCATTTAAGTAAAAAACATTTTATTTTACTGTACCGAATAATAAGTTTGATGTAATTTCGTTATAGTTGGATTTATTTCATATTCGTTGGAATCGTATAGGATTATTTTGAGTAATTTACATTAAATTGTACAAGTGGATAACTTTTCAACATATTTAAGTGCTTTCAAATGGTTTCTTTATAATAAATCATGAACTTAATAATTGGAAATTGTTTCTATTCGACTAAAATTATTTTATTGAAAATGGGTTATTTTAATGCTTCTTGATCTTTTTCTACTTCATTTTACCTAAATAAGTACGATATGGGTAGAAATAAATTTATTTATATTGTTTGAAAGATTTGGTTTAGTGTAAAAAAATTTCCGAATTTATTCGTTATATTTTGTTTATTTCGTATTCATTTAATTCATTTATGATTATTTTTGTTATTTCACAATAAATTGTACAAGAAAATATCATTTCCACACAAGTAAGTCCTTACAATGGTTTATTTAGATTAAATCATGCATTAAATAATTGGAAATGTTTCTATTTTAGAAAACTTATTTCGTTAAAATAGGTTATTAATATGCTTTTTGTTACTTACTTAACCTAACCTAAAATATCCAAAGCTAAACTAACCAAACCAAACCCAACCTTACCTAACCTAACCATAAGCAACCTAACCTAACCACACCAATCCCAACCTCACCTAACCTAACCATACGCAACCTAACCTAACCTAACCTCACCTAACATAACCTAACCTAACCTAACTTAACCTAACCCAACCTAACCTAACGCAATTTAACCTAACGCAACCTAACCCTTCTCTACCTAACCTAACCAAACCCAACCACACACACACAAACCAACCTAACCCAACCTAACCCAACCTAACTTAACCTAACCCAACCCAACCTAACGCAATTTAACCTAACCCAACCTAACTCAACCACACACATACCAACCTAACCCAACCTAACCTAACCCAACCTAACCTAACCCAACCTAATCCAACCTATTCTACTTAACCCAACCTACCCTAAACCAACCCAACCTAACTTAATCTAACCCATCCTAAACCAATCTTAACTAACCTAATCCAAACAAACCCAAACAACCCAACCCGAACTTACCCAACCCCACCTAACCCAACTCAACCTAACCTAACCTTACCTTACGTTACCTAATATAACCTAACCCGACCGAACCAAACCCAACATAACCTAACACAACCTAATCCAACCCATCCTAACCCAACCTAACCCAACCTAACCCAACCTTACCCAACCCAACCTAACCAACCCTAACCTAACCTAACCTAACCTAACCCAAGCTAACACAACCCCTCCTAACCCAACCAAACCCAACCTATCCAAACCCAACCTAACCCAATCTAACCGAACCTTACCTAACCTAACCTAACCTATCCTTACCTAACGTAACCTATCCTAACCAAACCGAACCAAACCCAACCTAACACAACCAAACCGAAATTAATCAAACCTAACCCAACCCAACCTTACCTAACCCAACCTCACCCAACCCAACCTAATCCAACCTATATAAACCCAACATAACCCAACCTAACCTTACCTTACCTAACCTAACATAACCTAACCTAACCTAACCTAACCTATTCTAACCTAAACTAAACAAACCTAACCTAACCTATCCTAACCTAACCTTACCACACCTAACCTAACCTAACCTAACCTAAACTAACCTAACCTAACCTAACCTAACCTTTCCTAACCTAACCTAACCTAACCTAACCTAACCTAACCAAACCTAACCCAAGCTAACACAACCTCTCCCAACCCAACCAAACCTAACCCAACCTAACCATACTCTACCTTACCCAACCAAACCCAACCTCACCAAAACCTACCTAACCCAACCTAACCTAACCCAACCTTAACCAACATAATCTACCTAACCCAAACTAACCTAACCCAACCTAACCCAACCTAACCTAACTTAACATAACACAACTTAACCCAACCTAACCATTACCTAACCTAACCTAACCCAACCTTACACAACATAATCTACCTAACCCAACCTAACCTTATCTAACCCAACCTAATGTAACCCATCCTAACCCAACCTAACCCAGCTCTACCTAACCCAACCCAACCCAACCCAACCTAACCGAACTTTACCTAACCTAACGTAACCTAACCTAACCTAACCTAACTTAACCTAAACATGACCAAACCATACCCAACCTAATTTAACACATATTAACCCAAACTGACATGACCTAACCTAATCCAACCTAACACAACCTAACCTAACTCAACCTATCCTAACCTAACATAACTTAACCCAACCTTACCTATCCCAACCTCACCCTCCCAACATAACCCAACCTATCCAAACCCAACCTAACCCAACCTAACCGAAATTTACCTAACCTAACCAATCCATACCTAACCTAACCTAAACTAACCTAAATTAACCTAACCTAACCCAAACTAACCCAACCTAATTTAACCAAGCCTAACCCAACCTAACCCAACCGAACCAAACCAAACCCAACCTTTTCCAACCAAACGCAACTCTACATTACCCAACCAAACCCAACCTCACCCAAACCTATCTTACCCAACCTAACCTATAGCAACCTAACACAACTTAATCTACCTAACCTAACCTAACCTAACCTAACATGAACTAACCTAACCTAACCTAACTTTTCCTAACCTAACCTAACCTAACCTAACCTTACCTAACCTAACCTAACCTAACCCAAACTAACCTAACCTAACCCAACACAAACTAACCCAACTATACCTTACCCAACCAAACCCAACCTCACCAAATCCTACCTTACCCAACCTAACCTAACCCAACCTAACTCAACATAATCTACCTAACCCAACCTAACCCAAAAAAATCTACCTAACCCAACCTAACCTAACCTAACCTAACCCAACCTTACCTAACCGAACCCAACCTAACCTAACCCAAGCTAACACAACCTCTCCCAACCCAACCAAACCTACCCAACCTAACCCTACTCAACCTTACCCAACCAAACCCAACCTCACCAAATCCTACCTAACCCAACCTACCCTAACCCAACCTAACCCAACATAATCTACCTAACCCAACCTAACCCAACATAATCTACCTAACCCAACCAAACCTAACCCAACCTAATCCAACCTAACCTAACTCAACCTAACCTAACTTAACATAACTCAACTTAACCCAACCTTACCTAACCTAACCTAACCTAACCCAACCGAACCAAACCAAACCCAACCCAACCTAACCTTATCAAATTTAACCCAACCTTACCTTACCTAACCCAACCTTATCTAACCCATCCTAACCCAACCTAACCCAGCCCTACCCAACCCAACCCAACCCAACCCAACCCAACCTAACCGAACTTTACCATACCTAACGTAACCTAACCTAACCTAACCTAACTTAACCTAAACCTGACCCAACCATACCCAACCTAATTTAACCCATATTAACCCAAACTGACATGACCTAACCTAATCCAACCTAACACAACCTAACCTAACTCAACCTATCCTAACCTAACATAACTTAACCCAACCTTACCTAACCCAACCTCACCCAACCCAACATAACCCAACCTATCCAAACCCAACCTAACCCAACCTACCCTAACCCAACCTAACCCAACTTAATCTACCTAACCCAACCTAACCCAACCTAATCCAAACTAACCTAACTCAACCTACCCTAACTTAACATAACCCAACTTAACCCAACCTTACCTAACCTAACCTAACCTAACCCAACCGAACCAAACCAAACCCAACCCAACCTAACCTTATCAAATTTAACCCAACCTTACCTTACCTAACCCAACCTTATCTAACCCATCCTAACCTAACCTAACCCAGCCCTACCCAACCCAACCCAACCCAACCCAACCCAACCTAACCGAACTTTACCATACCTAACGTAACCTAACGTAACCTAACCTAACTTAACCTAAACCTGACCCAACCATACCCAACCTAATTTAACCCATATTAACCCAAACTGAAATGACCTAACCTAATCCAACCTAACACAACCTAACCTAACTCAACCTATCCTAACCTAACATAACTTAACCCAACCTTACCTAACCCAACCTCACCCAACCCAACATAACCCAACCTATCCAAACCCAACCTAACCCAACCTACCCTAACCCAACCTAACCCAACTTAATCTACCTAACCCAACCTAACCCAACCTAATCCAACCTAACCTAACTCAACCTACCCTAACTTAACATAACCCAACTTAACCCAACCTTACCTAACCTAACCTAACCTAACCCAACCGAACCAAACCAAACCCAACCCAACCTAACCTTATCAAATTTAACCCAACCTTACCTTACCTAACCCAACCTTATCTAACCCATCCTAACCCAACCTAACCCAGCCCTACCCAACCCAACCCAACCCAACCCAACCTAACCGAACTTTACCTAACCTAACGTAACCTAACCTTACCTAACCTAACTTAACCTAAACCTGACCCAACCATACCCAACCTAATTTAACCCATATTAACCCGAAATGACATGACCTAACCTAATCCAACCTAACACAACCTAACCTAACTCAACCTATCCTAACCTAACATAACTTAACCCAACCTTACCTAACCCAACCTCACCCAACCCAACATAACCCAACCTATCCAAACCCAACCTAAACCAACCTAACCGAACTTTACCTAACCTAACCTAACCTAACCTAACCTAACCTAACCTAACCTAACCTAACCTAACCTAACCTAACCTAACCTTACCTAACCTAACCTAACCTAACCTAACCTAACCTACCCTAACCTAAACTAACCGAACCTAACCCAACCTATTCTACTTAACCCAACCTACCCTAAACCAACCCAACCTAACCTAATCTAACCCATCCTAAACCAACCTTACCTAACCTAATCCAAACAAACCCAAACCAACCCAACCCAAACTTACCCAACCCCACCTAACCCAACTCAACCTAACTTAACCTTACCTAACGTAACCTAATCTAACTTAACCCAACCGAACCAAACCCAACACAACCCAACCCAATCTTACCTAATCAAACGAATCACAACCCAACCTTACCTAACCCAACCTTATCTAACCCATACTAACCCAACCTTACCCAACCTCACCCGATCTAGCCTAACCCAACTTATCCTAACCTAACCTAATCTGACCTGACCTTACCTTACCCAACTAATCCTAACCTAATCTAACCTTATAACCTACACATTTGCGACATTTTCAATGGTTATTTATATTAAATCATGCATTTTATAATTAGAAATAATCTCTATTTGAATAAAATCATTTCGTCAGTAAAGGGTTCTTTTGATGCTTTTTGAAATTTTCTTCTTCATATTACTTTTTTAAGTGCATTTAAGAAAAAATCTTTTGTTTCATATTGTACTGAGTGATTTTGTTTGATGCAATAGTTTTACCGACTAATTTCATTATAATTGTACTTTTTTCGCTTTCTTTGGAATCGTTTAGGATTATTTTGGTTAATTCTTATTCAAATGTACAAGTGAATAACTTTTGCACACATTTGAGTGCTTTCCAATTGTTTATTTATATTTAAAACATGTATTTAATTATTGGAAATTGTTTCTAATCAAGTAAACGTTTATCGTTATTAATACGTTCTTATAATACTTTTTGAACTTTTTCTACTTCATATTACTAATTTAAGTGCATTTAAGAAAAAATCATTTAATTTTATGTACCGAATATTTAGTTTGATGTAAATTCGTTATAGTTGGATTTATTTCATATTCGTTGGAATCGTATAGGATTATTTTTAGTAATTTACATTAAATTGTACAAGTGGATATTTTTTCAACATATTTAGTGCTTTCAAATGGTTTCATTATTATCAATCATGAACTTAATAATTGGAAATTGTTTCTATTCGACTAAACTTATTTTATTGAAAATGGGTTATTTTAATGCTTCTTGATCTTTTTCTACTTCATTTTACCTAAATAAGTACGATAAGGGTAGAAATAAATTTATTTATATTGTTTGAAAGATTTGGTTTAGTGTAAAAAAATTTCCGAATTTATTCGTTATATTTTGTTTATTTCGTATTCATTTAATTCATTTATGATTATTTTTGTTATTTCACAATAAATTGTACAAGAAAATATCATTTCACACAAGTAAGTCCTTACAATGGTTTATTAAATTAAATCATGCATTAAATAATTGGAAATGTTTCTATTTTAGAAAACTTATTTCGTTAAAATAGGTTATTATGATGCTTTTTGTTACTTACTTACCTAACCTAACCTAAAATATCCAAAGCTAAACTAACCAAACCAAACCCAACCTTACGTAACCTAACCTAACCTAACCTAACCTAACCTAACCTAACCTAACCTAACCTAACCTAACCTAACCTAACCTAACCTAACCTAACCTAACCTAACCTAACCTAACCTAACCTAACCTAACCTAACCTAACCTAACCTAACCTAACCTAACCTAACCTAACCTAACCTAACCTAACCTAACCTAACCTAACCTAACCTAACCTAACCTAACCTAACCTAACCTAACCTAACCTAACCTAACCTAACCTAACCTAACCTAACCTAACCTAACCTAACCTAACCTAACCTAACCTAACCTAACCTAACCTAACCTAACCTAACCTAACCTAACCTAACCTAACCTAACCTAACCTAACCTAACTTAACCTAACCTAACCTAACCTGACCTGACCTAACCTGACCTAACCTAACCTAACCTAACCTAACCTAACCTAACCTAACCTAACCTGACCTGACCTAACCTAACCTTACCTAACCTAACCTAACCTAACCTAACCTAACCTAACCTAACCTAACCTAACCTAACCTAACCTAACCTAACCTAACCTAACCTAACCTAACCTAACCTAACCTAACCTAACCTAACCTAACCTAACCTAACCTAACCTAACCTAAACTAACCTAACCTAACCTCACCTAACATAACCTAACCTAACCTAACTTAACCTAACCCAACCTAACCTAACGCAACCTAACCCTTCTCTACTTAACCCAACCAAACTTAACCAAACACACACAAACCAACCTAACCCAACCTAACCCAACCTTACTTAACCTAACCCAACCCAACCTAACGCAATTTAACCTAACCCAACCTAACCCAAATCTACCTAACCCAACCACACACAAACCAACCTAACCCAACCTAATATAACCCAACATAACCTAACCCAACCTAATCCAACCTATTCTACTTAACCCAACCTACCCTAAACCAACCCAACCTAACTTAATCTAACCCAACCTAAACCAATCTTACCTAACCTAATCCAAACAAACCCAAACAACCCAACCCAAACTTACCCAACCCCACCTAACCCAACTGAACCTAACCTAACCTTACCTTACGTTACCTAATATAACCTAACCCGACCGAACCAAACCCAACACAACCTAACACAACCTAATCCAACCCATTCTAACCCAACCTAACCCAAACTAACCCAACTTTACCCAACACAACCTAACCGAACCTTACCTAACCTAACCTAACCCAAGCTAACACAACCTCTCCTGACCCAACAAAAAACCCAAACTATCCAAACCCAACCTAACCCAATCTAACCGAACCTTACCTAACCTAACCTATCCTTACCTAACGTAACCTATCCTAACCAAACCGAACCAAACCCAACCCAACCCAACCAAACCGAAACTAATCAAACACTACCCAACCCAACCTTACCTAACCCAACCTTGCCTAACCCAACCTAACCCAACCTATCCAAACCCTACATAACCCAACCTTACCTAACCTAACCTTACCTTACCTAACATAACCTAACCTAACCTAACCTAACCTAACCTATCCTAACCTAAACTAAACAAACCTAACCTAACCTATCCTAACCTAACCTTACCACACCTAACCTAACCCAACCTAATCCAACCTAACCTAACTCAACCTAACCTAACTTAACATAACCCAACTTAACCCAACCTTACCTAACCTAACCTAACCTAACCTAACCCAACCGAACCAAACCAAACCCAACCCAACCTAACCTTATCAAATTTAACCCAACCTTACCTTACCTAACCCAACCTTATCTAACCCATCCTAACCCAACCTAACCCAGCCCTACCCAACCCAACCCAGCCCTACCCAACCCAACCCAACCCAACCCAACCCAACCTAACCGAACTTTACCATACCTAACGTAACCTAACCTAACCTAACCTAACTTAACCTAAACCTGACCCAACCATACCCAACCTAATTTAACCCATATTAACCCAAACTGACATGACCTAACCTAATCCAACCTAACACAACCTAACCTAACTCAACCTATCATAACCTAACATAACTTAACCCAACCTTACCTAACCCAACCTCACCCAACCCAACATAACCCAACCTATCCAAACCCAACCTAACCCAACCTACCCTAACCCAACCTAACCCAACTTAATCTACCTAACCCAACCTAACCCAACCTAATCCAACCTAACCTAACTCAACCTACCCTAACTTAACATAACCCAACTTAACCCAACCTTACCTAACCTAACCTAACCTAACCCAACCGAACCAAACCAAACCCAACCCAACCTAACCTTATCAAATTTAACCCAACCTTACCTTAATTAACCCTACCTTATCTAACCCATCCTAACCCAACTTAACCCAGCCCTACCCAACCCAACCCAACCCAACCCAACCTAACCGAACTTTACCTAACCTAACGTAACCTAACCTTACCTAACCTAATCTAACCTAACCTAACCTAACCTAACCTAACCTAACCTAACCTTACCTAACCTAACCTAACCTAACCTAACCTACCCTAACCTAAACTAACCGAACCTAACCCAACCTATTCTACTTAACCCAACCTACCCTAAACCAACCCAACCTAACCTAATCTAACCCATCCTAAACCAACCTTACCTAACCTAATCCAAACAAACCCAAACCAACCCAACCCAAACTTACCCAACCCCACCTAACCCAACTCAACCTAACCTAACCTTACCTAACCTAACCTAACCTAACCTTACCTAACCATACGCAACCTAACCTAACCTAACCTCACCTAACATAACCTAACCTAACCAAACTTAACCTAACCCAACCCAACCTAACGCAATTTAACCTAACGCAACCTAACAATTCTCTACCTAACCCAACCAAACCCAACCACACACACACAAACTAACCTAACCCAACTTAACACAAACCTATTCTACTTAACCCAACATAACCTAAACCAACCCAACCTAACATAATCGAACCCATCCTAACCCAACCTTAAACTAACCTAATCCAAACAAACCCAAACCAACCCAACCCAAACTTACCCAACCCAACCTAACCCAACTCAACCTAAACAAACCAATCCCAACCTTACCTAACCTAACCATACGCAACCTAACCTTACCTAACCTTACCTAACATAACCTAATCTAACCTACCCAATTGAACAAAACCCAACACAACCCAACCAGACCTAACACAATTTAACCTAACCCAACCTAACCCAACTCTACCTAACCCAACCACACACAAACCAACCTAACCCAACCTAACCTAACCCAACCTAACCCAACCTATTCTACTTAACCCAACCTACCCTAAACTAACCCAACCTAACCTAATCTAACCCATCCTAAACCAACCTTACCTAACCTAATCCAAACAAACCCAAACCAACCCAACCCAAAACTTACCCAACCCCACCTAACCCAACTCAACCTAACCTAACCTTACCTAACGTTACCTAATCTAACCTAACCCAACCGTACCAAACCCAACACAACCCAACCTAATCTAACCTAATCAAACGAATCACAACCCAACCTTACCTAACCCAACCTAATCTAACCCATACTAACCCAACCTTACCCAACCTCACCCGATCTAGCCTAACCCAACTTATCCTAACCTAACCTAATCTGACCTGACCTTACCTTACCCAACTAATCCTAACCTAATCTAACCTTATAACCTACACATTTGCGACATTTTCAATGGTTATTTATATTAAATCATGCATTTTATAATTAGAAATAATCTCTATTTGAATAAAATCATTTCGTCAGTAAAGGGTTCTTTTGATGCTTTTTGAAATTTTCTTCTTCATATTACTTTTTTAAGTGCATTTAAGAAAAAATCTTTTGTTTCATATTGTACTGAGTGATTTTGTTTGATGTAATAGTTTTACCGACTAATTTCATTATAATTGTACTTTTTTCGCTTTCTTTGGAATCGTTTAGGATTATTTTGGTTAATTCTTATTGAAATGTACAAGTGAATAACTTTTGCACACATTTGAGTGCTTTCCAATTGTTTATTTATATTAAAACATGTATTTAATTATTGGAAATTGTTTCTAATCAAGTAAACGTTTATCGTTATTAATACGTTCTTATGATACTTTTTGACCTTTTTCTACTTCATATTACTAATTTAAGTGCATTTAAGAAAAAATCATTTAATTTTATGTACCGAATATTTAGTTTGATGTAAATTCGTTATAGTTGGATTTATTTCATATTCGTTGGAATCGTATAGGATTATTTTTAGTAATTTACATTAAATTGTACAAGTGGATAACTTTTCAACATATTTAGTGCTTTCAAATGGTTTCATTATTATCAATCATGAACTTAATAATTGGAAATTGTTTCTATTCGACTAAACTTATTTTATTGAAAATGGGTTATTTTAATGCTTCTTGATCTTTTTCTACTTCATTTTACCTAAATAAGTACGATAAGGGTAGAAATAAATTTATTTATATTGTTTGAAAGATTTGGTTTAGTGTAAAAAAATTTCCGAATTTATTCGTTATATTTTGTTTATTTCGTATTCATTTAATTCATTTATGATTATTTTTGTTATTTCACAATAAATTGTACAAGAAAATATCATTTCCACACAAGTAAGTCCTTACAATGGTTTATTAAATTAAATCATGCATTAAATAATTGGAAATGTTTCTATTTTAGAAAACTTATTTCGTTAAAATAGGTTATTATGATGCTTTTTGTTACTTACTTACCTAACCTAACCTAAAATATCCAAAGCTAAACTAACCAAACCAAACCCAACCTTACGTAACCTAACCATAAGCAACCTAACCTAACCAAACCAATCCCAACCTCACCTAACCTAACCATACGCAACCTAACCTAACGTAACCTCACCTAACATAACTTACCTAACCTCACTTAACCTAACCCAACCTAACCTAACGCAATTTAACCTAACGCAACCTAACCCTTCTCTACCTAACCCAACCAAACCCAACCACACACACAAACCAACCTAACCCAACCTAACCCAACCTAACTTAACCTAACCCAACCCAACCTAACGCAATTTAACCTAACCCAACCTAACCCAACTCTACCTAACCCAACCACACACAAACCAACCTAACCTAACCTAACCTAACCAAACCTAACCTAACCCAACCTAACCCAACCTATTCTACTTAACCCAACCTACCCTAAACCAACCCAACCTAACTTAATCTAACCCATCCTAAACCAACCTAACTAACCTAATCCAAACAAACCCAAACCAACCCAACCCAAACTTACCCAACCCCACCTAACCCAACTCAACCTAATCTAACCTTACCTAACGTTACCTTATCTAACCTAACACGACCGAACCAAACCCAACACAACCTAACACAACCTAATCCAACCCATCCTAACCCAACCTAACCCAACCTAACCCAACCATACCCAACCCAACCTAACCGAACATTACCTAACCTAACCTAACCCAGGCTAACACAACCTCTCCCAACCTAACCAAAACCAACCTATACAAACCCAACATAACCCAACCTAACCTAACCTAACCTTACCTAACCTAACATAACCTAACCTAACCTAACCTAACCTATCCTAACCTAAACTAAACAAACCTAACCTAACCTATCCTAACCTAACCTTACCATACCTAACCTAACCTAACCTAACCTAAACTATCCTAACCTAACCTAACCTAACCTTTCCTAACCTAACCTAACCTAACCTAACCAAACCAAACATAACCCAAGCTAACACAACCTCTCCCAACCCAACGAAACCTAACCCAACCTAACCATACTCTACCTTACCCAACCAAACCCAACCTCACCAAAACCTACCTAACCCAACCTAACCTAACCCAACCTAAACCAACATAATCTACCTAACCTAAACTAACCTAACCCAACCTAACTCAACCTAACCTAACTTTACATAACACAACTTAACCAAACCTAACCATAACCTAACCTAACCTAACCTAACCCAACCTTACCTAACCGAATCCAACCTAACCTAACCCAAGCTAACACAACCTTTCCCAACCCAACCAAACCTACCCAACCTAACCCTACTCATCCTTACCCAACCAAACCCAACCTCACCAAATCCTACCTAACCCAACCTAACCTAACCCAACCTAACCCAACTTAATCTACCTAACCCAACCTAACCCAACATAATCTACCTCACCCAACCTAACCTAACCTAACCTAACCCAACCTTCCCTAACCGAACCCAACCTAACCTAACCCAAGCTAACACAACCTCTCCCAACCCAACCAAAACTACCCAACTAAACCCTACTCATCCTTACCCAACCAAACCCAACCTCACCAAATCCTACCTAACCCAACCTAACCTAACCCAACCTAACCCAACATAATCTACCTAACCCAACCTAACCCAACATAATCTACCTAACCCAAACTAACCTAATCCAACCTAATCCAACCTAACCTAACTCAACCTAACCCAACTTAACTTAACCCAACTTAACCCAACCTAACCTAACCTAACCTAACCTAACCTAACCCAACCGAACCAAACCAAACCCAACCCAACATAACCTTATCAAATTTAACTCAATCCAACCTTACCTAACCAAACCTAATTTAATCCATCCTAACCCAACCTAACCCAGCCCTACCTAACCCAACCCAACCCAACCCAAACTAACCGAACTTTACCTAACCTAACGTAACCTAACCTAACCTAACCTAACTTAACCTAAACCTGACCCAACCATACCCAACCTTATTTAACCCATATTAACCCATACTGACATGACCTAACCTAATCCAACGTAACACAACCTAACCTAACTCAACCTATCCTAACCTAACATAACTTAACCCAACCTTACCTAACCCAACCTCACCCAACCCAACATAACCCAACCTATCCAAACCCAACCTAACCCATCCTAACCGAACTTTACCTAACCTAACCTAACCTATCCATACCTAACCTAACCTAAACTAACCTAACCTAAATTAACCTAACCTAACCCAACCTAACCCAACCTAATTGAACCCAGCCTAACCCAACCTAACCCAACCCAACCCAAACAAAACCAAACCCAACCTAACCCAACCCAACCCAACTCTACATTACCCAACCCAACCCAACTCTACATTACCCAACCAAACACAACATCACACAAACCTATCTTACCCAACCTAACCTATAGCAACCTAACCCAACATAATCTACCTAACCTAACCTAACCTTACCTAACCTAACATAAACTAACCTAACCTAACCTAACCCAACCCAAACTAACCCAATCTCACCCAAACTTACCTAATCCAACCTTAACTAACCTAACCCAACATAATCTACCTAACCCTATCTAACCTAACCCAACCTAACCCAAACTAACCTTACTCAACCTAACCTCACCATACCCAACCCAAACCAACCCAACCCAACCCAACCTAACCTAACCAATTAAAAATCATTTGTTTCATATTGTACTGAGTGTTTTTGTTTGATGTAATAGTTTTTCCGACTATTATCGTTATTATTGGATTTATTTCTTATTCATTGGAATCGTTTATGATTCTTAAGGGTTAATTCACATTAAATTTTACAAGTGGATATCATTTCCACACATTTAAATCCTTTCCAATCGTTTATTTAAATTTAATCATGCATTAAATTATTGAAAATTGTTTCTATTTAAGTAAACTTATTTCGTGATAAATACGTTCTTATAATACTTTTTGACCTTTTTCACTTCTTATTACTTAATAAAGTGCATTTATGTAAAAATCAATTAATTCATATTGTTACGAGTGATTTTGTTTGATGTAATATTTTTACCGACTAATTTCATTATAATTGTACTTTTTTCGTTTTCTTTGGAATCGTTTAGGATTATTTTGGTTAATTCTTATTCAAATGTACAAGTGAATAACTTTTGCACACATTTGAGTGCTTTCCAATGGTTTATTTATAATAAATCATGCATTTAATAATCGGAAGTTTATTCTATTCGAGTATACTTATTTCGTTAAAAATTGGTTCTTTTTATTCTTTTTAATCTTTTTCTACTTCATATTACTTCTTTTATTACATTTAAAAAAAAAATCTTTTGTTTTATTCTGTAACGAATGATTTTGTTGATGTAATACTTTTACCGACTAATTTAGTTATATTTAGATTCATTTTGTATTCATTGGAATCGTTTAATATTCTTTTGGTTAATTCTAATTCATTTGTACAAGTGGAAAATTACCACACATTTGAGTCCTTTCCAATTGTTTATTTATATTAAAACATGTATTTAATTGCTGGAAATTGTTTCTAATCAAGTAAATGTTTATCGTTATTAATACGTTCTTATGATACTTTTTGACCTTTTTCTACTTCATATTACTTATTTAAGTGCATTTAAGTAAAAATCATTTAATTTTATGTACCGAATATTTAGTTTGATGTAATTTCGTTATAGTTGGATTTATTTCATATTCTTGGAATCGTATAGGATTATTTTGAGTAATTTACATTAAATTGTACAAGTGGATAACTTTTCAACATATTTAAGTGCTTTCAAATGGTTTCAATATAATAAATCATGAACTTAATAATTAGAAATTGTTTCTAATCGAATAAACTTATTTTATTGAAAATGGGTTATTTTAATGCTTCTTGATCTTTTTCTACTTCATTTTACCTAAATAAGTACGATATGGGTAGAAATAAATTTATTTATATTGTTTGAGTGATTTGGTTTAGTGTAAAAAATTTCCGAATATATTCGTTATATTTTGTTTATTTCGTATTCATTTAATTCATTTATGATTATTTTTGTTATTTCACAATAAATTGTACAAGAAAATATCATTTCCACACAAGTAAGTCCTAACAATGGTTTATTCAGATTAAATCATGCATTAAATAATCGGAAATGTTTCTATTTGAGAAAACGTATTTCGTTAAAATAGGTTATTATTATGCTTTTTGTTACTTACTTAAACTAACCTAACCTAAAATATCCAAAGCTAAACTAACCAAACCAAACCCATCCTTACCTAACCTAACCATAAGCAACCTAACATAACCAAACCAATCCCAAACTAACCAAACCTAACCATACGCATAATAACCTAACCTAACCTCACCTAACATAACCTAACCTAACCTAACTTAACCTAACCTAACCCAACCTAACGCAATTTAACCTAACCCAACCTAACCCAAATCTACCTAACCCAACCACACACAAACCAACCTAACCCAACCTAACCTAACCCAACCTAACCTAACCCAATCTAACCCAACCTATTCTACTTAACCCAACCTACCCTAAACCAACCCAACCTAACCTAATCTAACCCATCCTAAAACAACCTTACCTAACCTAATCCAAACAAACCCAAACCAACCCAACCTAAACTTACCCAACCCCATCTAACCCAACTCAACCTAACCTAACCTAACCTCACCTAACATAACCTAACCTAACCAAACTTAACCTAACCCAACCCAACCTAATGCAATTTAACCTAAAGCAACCTAACCCTTCTCTACCTAACCCAACCAAACCCAACCACACACACAAATTAACCTAACCCAACCTAACCCAAACTAACTTAACCTAATCCAACACAACCTAAAGCAATTTAACCTAACCCAACCTAACCCAACTCTACCTAACCCAACCACACACAAACCAACCTAACCCAACCTAACCTATCCCAACCTAACCTAACACAACCTAACCCAACCTATTCTACTCAACCCAACCTACCCTAAACCAAACCAACCTAACCTAATCTAACCCATCCTAAAACAACCTTACCTAACCTAATCCAAACAAACCCAAACCAACCAAACCCAAACTTACCCAACCCTACCTAACCCAACTCAACCTAACCTAACCTAACCTCACCTAAGATAACCTAACCTAACCTAACTTAACCTTACCCAACCCAACCTAACGCAATTTAACCTAACGCAACCTAACCCTTCTCTACCTAACCCAACCAAACCCAACCACACACACACTAACTAACCTTACCCAACCTAACCCAAACTAACATAACCCAACCCAACCCAACCTAACGCAATTTAACCTAACCCAACCTAACCCAACTCTACCTAACCTAATCTCACACAAACCAACCTAACCCAACCTAACCTAACCCAACCTAACCTAACCTAACCTAACCTAACCTAACCTTACCTAACCTAACCTAACCTAACCTTACCTAACCATACGCAACCTAACCTAACCTAACCTCACCTAACATAACCTAACCTAACCAAACTTAACCTAACCCAACCCAATCTAACGCAATTTAACCTAACGCAACCAAACAATTCTCTACCTAACCCAACCAAACCCAACCACACACACACAAACTAACCTAACCCAACTTAACACAAACCTATTCTACTTAACCCAACATAACCTAAACCAACCCAACCTAACATAATCGAACCCATCCTAACCCAACCTTAAACTAACCTAATCCAAACAAACCCAAACCAACCCAACCCAAACTTACCCAACCCAACCTAACCCAACTCAACCTAAACAAACCAATCCCAACCTTACCTAACCTAACCATACGCAACCTAACCTTACCTAACCTTACCTAACATAACCTAATCTAACCTACCCAATTGAACAAAACCCAACACAACCCAACCAGACCTAACACAATTTAACCTAACCCAACCTAACCCAACTCTACCTAACCCAACCACACACAAACCAACCTAACCCAACCTAACCTAACCCAACCTAACCCAACCTATTCTACTTAACCCAACCTACCCTAAACTAACCCAACCTAACCTAATCTAACCCATCCTAAACCAACCTTACCTAACCTAATCCAAACAAACCCAAACCAACCCAACCCAAAACTTACCCAACCCCACCTAACCCAACTCAACCTAACCTAACCTTACCTAACGTTACCTAATCTAACCTAACCCAACCGAACCAAACCCAACACAACCCAACCTAATCTAACCTAATCAAACGAATCACAACCCAACCTTACCTAACCCAACCTAATCTAACCCATACTAACCCAACCTTACCCAATCTCACCCAATCTAGCCTAACCCAACCTATCCTAACCTAACCTAACCTAACCTTACCTAACCTAACCCAACTAATCCTAACCTAATCTAACCTTATAACCTACACATTTGCGACATTTTCAATGGTTATTTATATTAAATCATGCATTTTATAATTAGAAATAATTTCTATTTGAATAAAATCATTTCGTCAGTAAAGGGTTCTTTTGATGCTTTAAGAAATTTTCTTCTTCATATTACTTTTTTAAGTGCATTTAAGAAAAAATCTTTTGTTTCATATTGTACTGAGTGATTTTGTTTAATGTAATAGTTTTACCGACTAATTTCATTATAATTGTACTTTTTTCGCTTTCTTTGGAATCGTTTAGGATTATTTTGGTTAATTCTTATTCAAATGTACAAGTGAATAACTTTTGCACACATTTGAGTGCTTTCCAATGGTTTATTTATAATAAATCATGCATTTAATAATCGGAAATTGTTTCTATTCGAGTAAACTTATTTCGTTAAAAATGGGTTCTTTTAATTCTTTTTAATCTTTTTCTACTTCATATTACTTCTTTAATTGCATTTTAAAAAAAATCATTTGTTTCATTCTGTACCGAATGATTTTGTTGATGTAATAGTTTTACCGACTAATTTAGTTATAATTGGATTCATTTCGTATTCATTCGAATCGTTTAATATTCTTTTGGTTAATACTTATTCATTTGTACAAATGGATAATTATCACACATTTGAGTCCTTTCCAATTGTTTATTTATATTAAAACATGTATTTAATTATTGGAAATTGTCTCTAATCAAGTAAACGTTTATCGTTAATAATACGTTCTTATGATACTTTTGGCCCTTTTTCTACTTCATATTACTTATTTAAGTGCATTTAAGTAAAAATCATTTAATTTTATGAAACGAATATTTAGTTTGATGTAATTTCGTTATAGTAGGATTTATTTCATATTCGTTGGAATCGTATAGGATTTTTTTGAGTAATTTACATTAAATTGTACAAGTGGATAACTTTTATACATATTTAAGTGCTTTCAAATGGTTTCATTATTATAAATCATGAACTTAATAATTGGAAATTGTTTCTAATCGAATAAACTTATTTTATTGAAAATGGGTTATTTTAATGCTTCTTGATCTTTTTCTACTTCATTTTACCTAAATAAGTACGATATGGGTAGAAATAAATTTATTTATATTGTTTGAAAGATTTGGTTTAGTGTAAAAAAATTTCCGAATTTATTCCTTATATTTTGTTTATTTCGTATTCATTTAATTCATTTATGATTATTTTTTTTACAATAAATTGTACAAGAAAATATCATTTCCACACAAGTAAGTCCTTACAATGGTTTATTTAGATTAAATCATGCATTAAATAATTGGAAATGTTTCTATTTTAGAAAACTTATTTCGTTAAAATAGGTTATTATTATGCTTTTTGTTACTTACTTAACCTAACCTAACCTAAAATATCCAAAGCTAAACTAACCAAACAAACCCAACCTTACCTAACCTAACCATAAGCAACCTAACCTAACCACACCAATCCCAACCTCACCTAACCTAACCATACGAAACCTAACCTAACCTAACCTCACCTAACATAACCTAACCTAACCTAACTTAACCTAACCCAACCTAACCTAACGCAATTTAACCTAACGCAACCTAACCCTTCTCTACCTAACCCAACCAAACCCAACCACACACACACAAACAAACCTAACCCAACCTAACCCAACCTAACTTAACCTAACCCAACCCAACCTAATGCAATTTAACCTAACCCAACCTAACCCAACTCTACCTAACCCAACCACACACAAACCAACCTAACCCAACCTAACCTAACCCAACCTAACCTAACCCAACCTAATCCAACCTATTCTACTTAACCCAACCTACCCTAAACCAACCCAACCTAACTTAATCTAACCCATCCTAAACCAATCTTACCTAACCTAATCCAAACAAACCCAAACAACCCAACCCAAACTTACCCAACCCCACCTAACCCAACTCAACCTAACCTAACCTTACCTTACGTTACCTAATATAACCTAACCCGACCGAACCAAACCCAACACAACCTAACACAACCTAATCCAACCCATCCTAACCCAACCTAACCCAACCTAACCCAACCTTACCCAACCCAACCTAACCGAACCTTACCTAACCTAACCTAACCCAAGCTAACACAACCCCTCCTAACCCAACCAAACCCAACCTATCCAAACCCAACCTAACCCAATCTAACCGAACCTTACCTAACCTAACCTATCCTTACCTAACGTAACCTATCCTAACCAAACAGAACCAAACCCAACCTAACACAACCAAACCGAAATTAATCAAACCTAACCCAACCCAACCTTACCTAACCCAACCTCACCCAACCCAACCTAACCCAACCTATCTAAACCCAACATAACCCAACCTAACCTTACCTTACCTAACCTAACATAACCTAACCTAACCTAACCTAACCTAACCTATTCTAACCTAAACTAAACAAACCTAACCTAACCTATCCTAACCTAACCTTACCACACCTAAACTAACCTAACCTAACCTAAACTAACCTAACCTAACCCTATCCTAACCTTTCCTAACCAAACCTAACCTAACCTAACCTGACCTAACCAAACCTAACCCAAGCTAACACAACCTCTCCCAACCCAACCAAACCTAACCCAACCTAACCATACTCTACCTTACCCAACCAAACCCAACCTCACCAAAACCTACCTAACCCAACCTAACCTAACCCAACCTAAACCAACATAATCTACCTAACCCAAACTAACCTAACCCAACCTAACCCAACCTAACCTAACTTAACATAACACAACTTAACCCAACCTAACCATAACCTAACCTAACCTACCTAACCCAACCTTACCTAACCGAATCCAACCTAACCTAACCCAAGCTAACACAACCTCTCCCAACCCAACCAAACCTACCCAACCTAATCCTACTCATCCTTACCCAACCAAACCAAACCTCACCAAATCCTACCTAACCCAACCTAACCTAACCCAACCTAACACAACATAATCTACCTAACCCAACCTAACCCAACATAATCTACCTAACCCAACCTAACCTAACCCAACCTAATCCAACCTAACCTAACTCAACCTAACCTAACCTAACCTAACCTAACCTAACCTAACCTAACCTAACCATACGCATAATAACCTAACCTAACCTCACCTAACCTAACCTAACCTAACCTAACTTAACCTAACCCAACCCAACCTAACGCAATTTAACCTAACCCAACCTTACCCAACTCTACCTAACCCAACCACACACAAACCACCTAACCCAACCTAACCTAACCCAACCTAACCTAACCCAACCTAACCCAACCTATTCTACTTAACCCAACCTACCCTAAACCAAAGCAACCTAACTTAATCTAACCCATCCTAAACAACCTTACCTAACCTAATCCAAACAAACCCAAACCAAACCAACCCAAACTTACCCAACCCCACCTTACCCAACACAACCTAACCTAACCTTACCTAACGTTACCTAATCTAACCTAACCCGACCGAACCAAAACCCAACACAACCTAACAAAACCTAATCCAACCCATCCTTACCCAACCTAACCCAACCTAACACAAACTTACCCAAACCAACCTAACCGAACCTTACCTAACCTAACCTAATCCAAGCTAACACAACCTCTCCCAACCCAACCAAACCCAACCTATCCAAACCCAACGTAACCTAACCTAACCTAACCTAACCTAACCTAACCTAACCTTACCTAACCTAACCTAACCTAACCTTATCAAACCTTACCCAATCCAACCTTACCTAACCCTACCTCACCTAACCCAACCGAACCCAACCTATCCAAACCAGACATAACCCAACCTAACCTAACCTAACCTTACCTAACCTAACATAATTTAACCTAACCTAACCTAACCTAACCTAACCTAACCTAACCTAACCTAACCTAACCTAACCTAACCTAACCTAACCTAACCCAACCTAACCCAACATAATCTACCTAACCCAACCTAACCTAACCCAACCTAATCCAACCTAACCTAACTCAACCTAACCTAACTTAACATAACCCAACTTAACCCAACCTAACCTAACCTAACCTAACCTAACCTAACCCAACCGAACCAAACCAAACCCAACCCAACCTAACCTTATCAAATTTAACTCAATCCAACCTTACCTAACCAAACCTAATTTAATCCATCCTAACCCAACCTAACACAGCCCTACCTAACCCACCCCAACCCAACCCAAACTAACCGAATTTTACCTAACCTAACGTAACCTAACCTAACCTAACCTAACTTAACCTAAACCTGACCCAACCATACCCAACCTAATTTAACCCATATTAACCCATACTGACATGTTCTAACCTAATCCAACGTAACACAACCTAACCTAACTCAACCTATCCTAACCTAACATAACTTAACCCAACCTTACCTAACCCAACCTCACCCAACCCAACATAACCCAACCTATCCAAACCCAACCTAACCCATCCTAATCGAAATTTACCTAACCTAACCTAACCTATCCATACCTAACCTAACCTAAACTAACCTAACCTAAATTAACCTAACCTAACCCAACATAACCCAACCTAATTTAACCCAGCCTAACCCAACCTAACCCAACCCAACCCAACCAAACCAAACCCAACCTAACCCAACACAACCCAACTCTACATTACCCAACCCAACCCAACTCTACATTACCCAACCAAACACAACATCACACAAACCTATCTTACCCAACCTAACCTATAGCAACCTAACCCAACATAATCTACCTAACCTAACCTAACCTAACCTTACCTAACCTAACATAAACTAACCTAACCTAACCTAACCCAACCCAAACTAACCCAATCTCACCCAAACTTACCTAATCCAACCTTAACTAACCTAACCCAACCTAATCTACCTAACCCTATCTAACCTAACCCAACCTAACCCAAACTAACCTTACTCAACCTAACCTCACCATACCCAACCCAAACCAACCCAACCCAACCCAACCTAACCTAACCAATTAAAAATCATTTGTTTCATATTGTACTGAGTGTTTTTGTTTCATGTAATAGTTTTTCCGACTATTATCGTTATTATTGGATTTATTTCTTATTCATTGGAATCGTTTATGATTCTTAAGGGTTAATTCACATTAAATTTTACAAGTGGATATCATTTCCACACATTTAAATCCTTTCCAATCGTTTATTTAAATTTAATCATGCATTAAATTATTGAAAATTGTTTCTATTTAAGTAAACTTATTTCGTGATAAATACGTTCTTATAATACTTTTTGACCTTTTTCACTTCTTATTACTTAATAAAGTGCATTTATGTAAAAATCAATTAATTCATATTGTTACGAGTGATTTTGTTTGATGTAATATTTTTACCGACTAATTTCATTATAATTGTACTTTTTTCGTTTTCTTTGGAATCGTTTAGGATTATTTTGGTTAATTCTTATTCAAATGTACAAGTGAATAACTTTTGCTCACATTTGAGTGCTTTCCAATGGTTTATTTATAATAAATCATGCATTTAATAATCGGAAGTTTATTCTATTCGAGTATACTTATTTCGTTAAAAATTGGTTCTTTTTATTCTTTTTAATCTTTTTCTACTTCATATTACTTCTTTAATTACATTTAAAAAAAAAATCTTTTGTTTTATTCTGTACCGAATGATTTTGTTGATGAAATAGTTTTACCGACTAATTTAGTTATAATTGGATTCATTTCGTATTCATTGGAATCGTTTTATATTCTTTTGGTTAATTCTCATTCATTTGTACAAGTGGAAAATTACCACACATTTGAGTCCTTTCCAATTGTTTATTTATATTAAAACATGTATTTAATTATTGGAAATTGTTTCTAATCAAGTAAACGTTTATCGTTATTAATACGTTCTTTTGATACTTTTTGACCTTTTTCTACTTTATATTACTTATTTAAGTGCATTTAAGTAAAAATCATTTAATTTTATGTACCGAATATTTAGTTTAATGTAATTTCGTTATAGTTGGATTTATTTCATATTCGTTGGAATCGTATAGGATTATTTTGAGTAATTTACATTAAATTGTACAAGTGGATAACTTTTCAACATATTTAAGTGCTTTCAAATGGTTTCTTTATAATAAATCATGAACTTAATAATTGGAAATTGTTTCTATTCGACTAAAATTATTTTATTGAAAAAGGGTTATTTTAATGCTTCTTGATCTTTTTCTACTTCATTTTACCTAAATAAGTACGATATGGGTAGAAATAAATTTATTTATATTGTTTGAAAGATTTGGTTTAGTGTAAAAAAATTTCCGAATTTATTCGTTATATTTTGTTTATTTCGTATTCATTTAATTCATTTATGATTATTTTTGTTATTTCACAATAAATTGTACAAGAAAATATCATTTCCACACAAGTAAGTCCTTACAATGGTTTATTTAATTAAATCATGCATTAAATAATTGGAAATGTTTCTATTTTAGAAAACTTATTTCGTTAAAATAGGTTATTATTATGCTTTTTGTTACTTACTTAACCTAACCTAACCTAAAATATCCAAAGCTAAACTAACCAAACCAAACCCAACCTTACCTAACTTAACCATAAGCAACCTAACCTAACCACACCAATCCCAACCTCACCTAACCTAACCATACGCAACCTAACCTCACCTAACCTCACCTAACATAACCTAACCTAACCTAACTTAACCTAACCCAACCTAACCTAACGCAATTTAACCTAACGCAACCTAACCCTTCTCTACCTAACCTAACCAAACCCAACCACACACACACAAACCAACCTAACCCAACCTAACCCAACCTAACTTAACCTAACCCAACCCAACCTAACGCAATTTAACCTAACCCAACCTAACCCAACTCTACCTAACCCAACCACACACAAACCAACCTAACCCAACCTAACCTAACCCAACCTAACCTAACCCAACCTAATCCAACCTATTCTACTTAACCCAACCTACCCTAAACCAACCCAACCTAACTTAATCTAACCCATCCTAAACCAATCTTACCTAACCTAATCCAAACAAACACAAACAACCCAACCCGAACTTACCCAACCCCACCTAACCCAACTCAACCTAACCTAACCTTACCTTACGTAACCTAATATAACCTAACCCGACCGAACCAAACCCAACATAACCTAACACAACCTAATCCAACCCATCCTAACCCAACCTAACCCAACCTAACCCAACCTTACCCAACCCAACCTAACCGAACCTTACCTAACCTAACCTAACCCAAGCTAACACAACCCCTCCTAACCCAACCAAACCCAACCTATCCAAACCCAACCTAACCCAATCTAACCGAACCTTACCTAACCTAACCTAACCTATCCTTACCTAACGTAACCTATCCTAACCAAACAGAACCAAACCCAACCTAACACAACCAAACCGAAATTAATCAAACCTAACCTAACCCAACCTTACCTAACCCAACCTCACCCAACCCAACCTAATCCAACCTATCTAAACCCAACATAACCCAACCTAACCTTACCTTACCTTACCTAACCTAACATAACCTAACCTAACCTAACCTAACCTATTCTAACCTAAACTAAACAAACCTAACCTAACCTATCCTAACCTAACCTTACCACACCTAACCTAACCTAACCTAACCTAAACTAACCTAACCTAACCTAACCTAACCTTTCCTAACCTAACCTAACCTAACCTAACCTAACCTAACCAAACCTAACCCAAGCTAACACAACCTCTCCCAACCCAACCAAACCTAACCCAACCTAACCATACTCTACCTTACCCAACCAAACCCAACCTCACCAAAACCTACCTAACCCAACCTAACCTAATCCAACCTAAACCAACATAATCTACCTAACCCAAACTAACCTAACCCAACCTAACCCAACCTAACCTAACTTAACATAACACAACTTAACCCAACCTAACCATAACCTAACCTAACCTAACCTAACCCAACCTTACCTAACCGAAACCAACCTAACCTAACCCAAGCTAACACAACCTAACCCAGCCCTACCCAACCCAACCCAACCCAACCCAACCTAACCGAACTTTACCTGACCTAACGTAACCTAACCTTACCTAACCTAACCATAAGCAACCTAACCTAACCACACCAATCCCAACCTCACCTAACCTAACCATACGCAACCTAACCTAACCTAACCTCACCTAACATAACCTAACCTAACCTAACTTAACCTAACCCAACCTAACCTAACGCAATTTAACCGAACGCAACCTAACCCTTCTCTACCTAACCCAACCAAACCCAACCACACACACACAAACCAACCTAACCCAACCTAACCCAACCTTACTTAACCTAACCCAACCCAACCTAACGCAATTTAACCTAACCCAACCTAACCCAACTCTACCTAACCCAACCACACACAAACCAACCTAACCCAACCTAATATAACCCAACCTAACCTAACCCAACCTAATCCAACCTATTCTACTTAACCCAACCTACCCTAAACCAACCCAACCTAACTTAATCTAACCCAACCTAAACCAATCTTACCTAACCTAATCCAAACAAACCCAAACAACCCAACCCAAACTTACCCAACCCCACCTAACCCAACTGAACCTAACCTAACCTTACCTTACGTTACCTAATATAACCTAACCCGACCGAACCAAACCCAACACAACCTAACACAACCTAATCCAACCCATCCTAACCCAACCTAACCCAAACTAACCCAACTTTACCCAACCCAACCTAACCGAACCTTACCTAACCTAACCTAACCCAAGCTAACACAACCTCTCCCGACCCAACCAAAACCCAAACTATCCAAACCCAACCTAACCCAATCTAACCGAACCTTACCTAACCTAACCTAACCTATCCTTACCTAATGTAACCTATCCTAACCAAACCGAACCAAACCCAACCCAACCCAACCAAACCGAAACTAATCAAACACTACCCAACCCAACCTTACCTAACCCAACCTCACCCAACCCAACATAACCCAACCTATCCAAACCCAACCTAAACCAACCTAACCGAACTTTACCTACCCTAACCTAAACTAACCGAACCTAACCCAACCTATTCTACTTAACCCAACCTACCCTAAACCAACCCAACCTAACCTAATCTAACCCATCCTAAACCAACCTTACCTAACCTAATCCAAACAAACCCAAACCAACCCAACCCAAACTTACCCAACCCCACCTAACCCAAGTCAACCTAACCTAACCCTACCTAACCTAACCTAACCTAACCTTACCTAACCATACGCAACCTAACCTAACCTAACCTCACCTAACATAACCTAACCTAACCAAACTTAACCTAACCCAACCCAACCTAACGCAATTTAACCTAACGCAACCTAACAATTCTCTACCTAACCCAACCAAACCCAACCACACACACACAAACTAACCTAACCCAACTTAACACAAACCTATTCTACTTAACCAAACATAACCTAAACCAACCCAACCTAACATAATCGAACCCATCCTAACCCAACCTTAAACTAACCTAATCCAAACAAACCCAAACCAACCCAACCCAAACTTACCCAACCCAACCTAACCCAACTCAACCTAAACAAACCAATCCCAACCTTACCTAACCTAACCATACGCAACCTAACCTTACCTAACCTTACCTAACATAACCTAATCTAACCTACCCAATTGAACAAAACCCAACACAACCCAACCAGACCTAACACAATTTAACCTAACCCAACCTAACCCAACTCTACCTAACCCAACCACACACAAACCAACCTAACCCAACCTAACCTAACCCAACCTAACCCAACCTATTCTACTTAACCCAACCTACCCTAAACTAACCCAACCTAACCTAATCTAACCCATCCTAAACCAACCTTACCTAACCTAATCCAAACAAACCCAAACCAACCCAACCCAAAACTTACCCAACCCCACCTAACCCAACTCAACCTAACCTAACCTTACCTAACGTTACCTAATCTAACCTAACCCAACCGAACCAAACCCAACACAACCCAACCTAATCTAACCTAATCAAACGAATCACAACCCAACCTTACCTAACCCAACCTAATCTAACCCATACTAACCCAACCTTACCCAATCTCACCCAATCTAGCCTAACCCAACCTAACCCATCCTAATCGAACTTTACCTAACCTAACCTAACCTATCCATACCTAACCTAACCTAAACTAACCTAACCTAAATTAACCTAACCTAACCCAACCTAACCCAACCTAATTTAACCCAGCCTAACCCAACCTAACCCAACCCAACCCAACCAAACCAAACCCAACCTAACCCAACCCAACCCAACTCTACATTACCCAACCCAACCCAACTCTACATTACCCAACCAAACACAACATCACACAAACCTAGCTTACCCAACCTAACCTATAGCAACCTAACCCAACATAATCTACCTAACCTAACCTAACCTAACCTTACCTAACCTAACATAAACTAACCTAACCTAACCTAACCCAACCCAAACTAACCCAATCTCACCCAAACTTACCTAATCCAACCTTAACTAACCTAACCCAACCTAATCTACCTAACCCTATCTAACCTAACCCAACCTAACCCAAACTAACCTTACTCAACCTAACCTCACCATACCCAACCCAAACCAACCCAACCCAACCCAACCTAACCTAACCAATTAAAAATCATTTGTTTCATATTGTACTGAGTGTTTTTGTTTGATGTAATAGTTTTTCCGACTATTATCGTTATTATTGGATTTATTTCTTATTCATTGGAATCGTTTATGATTCTTAAGGGTTAATTCACATTAAATTTTACAAGTGGATATCATTTCCACACATTTAAATCCTTTCCAATCGTTTATTTAAATTTAATCATGCATTAAATTATTGAAAATTGTTTCTATTTAAGTAAACTTATTTCGTGATAAATACGTTCTTATAATACTTTTTGACCTTTTTCACTTCTTATTACTTAATAAAGTGCATTTATGTAAAAATCAATTAATTCATATTGTTACGAGTGATTTTGTTTGATGTAATATTTTTACCGACTAATTTCATTATAATTGTACTTTTTTCGTTTTCTTTGGAATCGTTTAGGATTATTTTGGTTAATTCTTATTCAAATGTACAAGTGAATAACTTTTGCTCACATTTGAGTGCTTTCCAATGGTTTATTTATAATAAATCATGCATTTAATAATCGGAAGTTTATTCTATTCGAGTATACTTATTTCGTTAAAAATTGGTTCTTTTTATTCTTTTTAATCTTTTTCTACTTCATATTACTTCTTTAATTACATTTAAAAAAAAAATCTTTTGTTTTATTCTGTACCGAATGATTTTGTTGATGAAATAGTTTTACCGACTAATTTAGTTATAATTGGATTCATTTCGTATTCATTGGAATCGTTTTATATTCTTTTGGTTAATTCTCATTCATTTGTACAAGTGGAAAATTACCACACATTTGAGTCCTTTCCAATTGTTTATTTATATTAAAACATGTATTTAATTATTGGAAATTGTTTCTAATCAAGTAAACGTTTATCGTTATTAATACGTTCTTTTGATACTTTTTGACCTTTTTCTACTTTATATTACTTATTTAAGTGCATTTAAGTAAAAATCATTTAATTTTATGTACCGAATATTTAGTTTAATGTAATTTCGTTATAGTTGGATTTATTTCATATTCGTTGGAATCGTATAGGATTATTTTGAGTAATTTACATTAAATTGTACAAGTGGATAACTTTTCAACATATTTAAGTGCTTTCAAATGGTTTCTTTATAATAAATCATGAACTTAATAATTGGAAATTGTTTCTATTCGACTAAAATTATTTTATTGAAAAAGGGTTATTTTAATGCTTCTTGATCTTTTTCTACTTCATTTTACCTAAATAAGTACGATATGGGTAGAAATAAATTTATTTATATTGTTTGAAAGATTTGGTTTAGTGTAAAAAAATTTCCGAATTTATTCGTTATATTTTGTTTATTTCGTATTCATTTAATTCATTTATGATTATTTTTGTTATTTCACAATAAATTGTACAAGAAAATATCATTTCCACACAAGTAAGTCCTTACAATGGTTTATTTAATTAAATCATGCATTAAATAATTGGAAATGTTTCTATTTTAGAAAACTTATTTCGTTAAAATAGGTTATTATTATGCTTTTTGTTACTTACTTAACCTAACCTAACCTAAAATATCCAAAGCTAAACTAACCAAACCAAACCCAACCTTACCTAACTTAACCATAAGCAACCTAACCTAACCACACCAATCCCAACCTCACCTAACCTAACCATACTCAACCTAACCTCACCTAACCTCACCTAACATAACCTAACCTAACCTAACTTAACCTAACCCAACCTAACCTAACGCAATTTAACCTAACGCAACCTAACCCTTCTCTACCTAACCTAACCAAACCCAACCACACACACACAAACCAACCTAACCCAACCTAACCCAACCTAACTTAACCTAACCCAACCCAACCTAACGCAATTTAACCTAACCCAACCTAACCCAACTCTACCTAACCCAACCACACACAAACCAACCTAACCCAACCTAACCTAACCCAACCTAACCTAACCCAACCTAATCCAACCTATTCTACTTAACCCAACCTACCCTAAACCAACCCAACCTAACTTAATCTAACCCATCCTAAACCAATCTTACCTAACCTAATCCAAACAAACACAAACAACCCAACCCGAACTTACCCAACCCCACCTAACCCAACTCAACCTAACCTAACCTTACCTTACGTAACCTAATATAACCTAACCCGACCGAACCAAACCCAACATAACCTAACACAACCTAATCCAACCCATCCTAACCCAACCTAACCCAACCTAACCCAACCTTACCCAACCCAACCTAACCGAACCTTACCTAACCTAACCTAACCCAAGCTAACACAACCCCTCCTAACCCAACCAAACCCAACCTATCCAAACCCAACCTAACCCAATCTAACCGAACCTTACCTAACCTAACCTAACCTATCCTTACCTAACGTAACCTATCCTAACCAAACAGAACCAAACCCAACCTAACACAACCAAACCGAAATTAATCAAACCTAACCTAACCCAACCTTACCTAACCCAACCTCACCCAACCCAACCTAATCCAACCTATCTAAACCCAACATAACCCAACCTAACCTTACCTTACCTTACCTAACCTAACATAACCTAACCTAACCTAACCTAACCTATTCTAACCTAAACTAAACAAACCTAACCTAACCTATCCTAACCTAACCTTACCACACCTAACCTAACCTAACCTAACCTAAACTAACCTAACCTAACCTAACCTAACCTTTCCTAACCTAACCTAACCTAACCTAACCTAACCTAACCAAACCTAACCCAAGCTAACACAACCTCTCCCAACCCAACCAAACCTAACCCAACCTAACCATACTCTACCTTACCCAACCAAACCCAACCTCACCAAAACCTACCTAACCCAACCTAACCTAATCCAACCTAAACCAACATAATCTACCTAACCCAAACTAACCTAACCCAACCTAACCCAACCTAACCTAACTTAACATAACACAACTTAACCCAACCTAACCATAACCTAACCTAACCTAACCTAACCCAACCTTACCTAACCGAAACCAACCTAACCTAACCCAAGCTAACACAACCTAACCCAGCCCTACCCAACCCAACCCAACCCAACCCAACCTAACCGAACTTTACCTGACCTAACGTAACCTAACCTTACCTAACCTAACCATAAGCAACCTAACCTAACCACACCAATCCCAACCTCACCTAACCTAACCATACGCAACCTAACCTAACCTAACCTCACCTAACATAACCTAACCTAACCTAACTTAACCTAACCCAACCTAACCTAACGCAATTTAACCGAACGCAACCTAACCCTTCTCTACCTAACCCAACCAAACCCAACCACACACACACAAACCAACCTAACCCAACCTAACCCAACCTTACTTAACCTAACCCAACCCAACCTAACGCAATTTAACCTAACCCAACCTAACCCAACTCTACCTAACCCAACCACACACAAACCAACCTAACCCAACCTAATATAACCCAACCTAACCTAACCCAACCTAATCCAACCTATTCTACTTAACCCAACCTACCCTAAACCAACCCAACCTAACTTAATCTAACCCAACCTAAACCAATCTTACCTAACCTAATCCAAACAAACCCAAACAACCCAACCCAAACTTACCCAACCCCACCTAACCCAACTGAACCTAACCTAACCTTACCTTACGTTACCTAATATAACCTAACCCGACCGAACCAAACCCAACACAACCTAACACAACCTAATCCAACCCATCCTAACCCAACCTAACCCAAACTAACCCAACTTTACCCAACCCAACCTAACCGAACCTTACCTAACCTAACCTAACCCAAGCTAACACAACCTCTCCCGACCCAACCAAAACCCAAACTATCCAAACCCAACCTAACCCAATCTAACCGAACCTTACCTAACCTAACCTAACCTATCCTTACCTAATGTAACCTATCCTAACCAAACCGAACCAAACCCAACCCAACCCAACCAAACCGAAACTAATCAAACACTACCCAACCCAACCTTACCTAACCCAACCTCACCCAACCCAACATAACCCAACCTATCCAAACCCAACCTAAACCAACCTAACCGAACTTTACCTACCCTAACCTAAACTAACCGAACCTAACCCAACCTATTCTACTTAACCCAACCTACCCTAAACCAACCCAACCTAACCTAATCTAACCCATCCTAAACCAACCTTACCTAACCTAATCCAAACAAACCCAAACCAACCCAACCCAAACTTACCCAACCCCACCTAACCCAAGTCAACCTAACCTAACCCTACCTAACCTAACCTAACCTAACCTTACCTAACCATACGCAACCTAACCTAACCTAACCTCACCTAACATAACCTAACCTAACCAAACTTAACCTAACCCAACCCAACCTAACGCAATTTAACCTAACGCAACCTAACAATTCTCTACCTAACCCAACCAAACCCAACCACACACACACAAACTAACCTAACCCAACTTAACACAAACCTATTCTACTTAACCAAACATAACCTAAACCAACCCAACCTAACATAATCGAACCCATCCTAACCCAACCTTAAACTAACCTAATCCAAACAAACCCAAACCAACCCAACCCAAACTTACCCAACCCAACCTAACCCAACTCAACCTAAACAAACCAATCCCAACCTTACCTAACCTAACCATACGCAACCTAACCTTACCTAACCTTACCTAACATAACCTAATCTAACCTACCCAATTGAACAAAACCCAACACAACCCAACCAGACCTAACACAATTTAACCTAACCCAACCTAACCCAACTCTACCTAACCCAACCACACACAAACCAACCTAACCCAACCTAACCTAACCCAACCTAACCCAACCTATTCTACTTAACCCAACCTACCCTAAACTAACCCAACCTAACCTAATCTAACCCATCCTAAACCAACCTTACCTAACCTAATCCAAACAAACCCAAACCAACCCAACCCAAAACTTACCCAACCCCACCTAACCCAACTCAACCTAACCTAACCTTACCTAACGTTACCTAATCTAACCTAACCCAACCGAACCAAACCCAACACAACCCAACCTAATCTAACCTAATCAAACGAATCACAACCCAACCTTACCTAACCCAACCTAATCTAACCCATACTAACCCAACCTTACCCAATCTCACCCAATCTAGCCTAACCCAACCTAACCCATCCTAATCGAACTTTACCTAACCTAACCTAACCTATCCATACCTAACCTAACCTAAACTAACCTAACCTAAATTAACCTAACCTAACCCAACCTAACCCAACCTAATTTAACCCAGCCTAACCCAACCTAACCCAACCCAACCCAACCAAACCAAACCCAACCTAACCCAACCCAACCCAACTCTACATTACCCAACCCAACCCAACTCTACATTACCCAACCAAACACAACATCACACAAACCTAGCTTACCCAACCTAACCTATAGCAACCTAACCCAACATAATCTACCTAACCTAACCTAACCTAACCTTACCTAACCTAACATAAACTAACCTAACCTAACCTAACCCAACCCAAACTAACCCAATCTCACCCAAACTTACCTAATCCAACCTTAACTAACCTAACCCAACCTAATCTACCTAACCCTATCTAACCTAACCCAACCTAACCCAAACTAACCTTACTCAACCTAACCTCACCATACCCAACCCAAACCAACCCAACCCAACCCAACCTAACCTAACCAATTAAAAATCATTTGTTTCATATTGTACTGAGTGTTTTTGTTTGATGTAATAGTTTTTCCGACTATTATCGTTATTATTGGATTTATTTCTTATTCATTGGAATCGTTTATGATTCTTAAGGGTTAATTCACATTAAATTTTACAAGTGGATATCATTTCCACACATTTAAATCCTTTCCAATCGTTTATTTAAATTTAATCATGCATTAAATTATTGAAAATTGTTTCTATTTAAGTAAACTTATTTCGTGATAAATACGTTCTTATAATACTTTTTGACCTTTTTCACTTCTTATTACTTAATAAAGTGCATTTATGTAAAAATCAATTAATTCATATTGTTACGAGTGATTTTGTTTGATGTAATATTTTTACCGACTAATTTCATTATAATTGTACTTTTTTCGTTTTCTTTGGAATCGTTTAGGATTATTTTGGTTAATTCTTATTCAAATGTACAAGTGAATAACTTTTGCTCACATTTGAGTGCTTTCCAATGGTTTATTTATAATAAATCATGCATTTAATAATCGGAAGTTTATTCTATTCGAGTATACTTATTTCGTTAAAAATTGGTTCTTTTTATTCTTTTTAATCTTTTTCTACTTCATATTACTTCTTTAATTACATTTAAAAAAAAAATCTTTTGTTTTATTCTGTACCGAATGATTTTGTTGATGAAATAGCTTTACCGACTAATTTAGTTATAATTGGATTCATTTCATATTCATTGGAATCGTTTGATATTCTTTTGGTTAATTCTCATTCATTTGTACAAGTGGAAAATTACCACACATTTGAGTCCTTTCCAATTGTTTATTTATATTAAAACATGTATTTAATTATTGGAAATTGTTTCTAATCAAGTAAACGTTTATCGTTATTAATACGTTCTTTTGATACTTTTTGACCTTTTTCTACTTTATATTACTTATTTAAGTGCATTTAAGTAAAATTCATTTAATTTTATGTACCGAATATTTAGTTTGATGTAATTTCGTTATAGTTGGATTTATTTCATATTCGTTGGAATCGTATAGGATTATTTTGAGTAATTTACATTAAATTGTACAAGTGGATAACTTTTCAACATATTTAAGTGCTTTCAAATGGTTTCTTTATAATAAATCATGAACTTAATAATTGGAAATTGTTTCTATTTGACTAAAATTATTTTATTGAAAATGGGTTATTTTAATGCTTCTTGATCTTTTTCTACTTCATTTTACCTAAATAAGTACGATATGGGTAGAAATAAATTTATTTATATTGTTTGAAAGATTTGGTTTAGTGTAAAAAAATTTCCGAATTTATTCGTTATATTTTGTTTATTTCGTATTCATTTAATTCATTTATGATTATTTTTGTTATTTCACAATAAATTGTACAAGAAAATATCATTTCCACACAAGTAAGTCCTTTCAATGGTTTATTTAGATTAAATCATGCATTAAATAATTGGAAATGTTTCTATTTTAGAAAACTTATTTCGTTAAAATAGGTTATTATTATGCTTTTTGTTACTTACTTAACCTAACCTAACCTAAAATATCCAAAGCTAAACTAACCAAACCAAACCCAACCTTACCTAACCTAACCATAAGCAACCTAACCTAACCACACCAATCCCAACCTCACCTAACCTAACCATACGCAACCTAACATAACCTAACCTCACCTAACATAACCTAACCTAACCTAACTTAACCTAACCCAACCTAACCTAACGCAATTTAACCTAACGCAACCTAACCCTTCTCTACCTAACCTAACCAAACCCAACCACACACACACAAACCAACCTAACCCAACCTAACCCAACCTAACTTAACCTAACCCAACCCAACCTAACGCAATTTAACCTAACCCAACCTAACCCAACTCTACCTAACCCAACCACACACAAACCAACCTAACCCAACCTAACCTAACCCAACCTAACCTAACCCAACCTAATCCAACCTATTCTACTTAACCCAACCTACCCTAAACCAACCCAACCTAACTTAATCTAACCCATCCTAAACCAATCTTACCTAACCTAATCCAAACAAACACAAACAACCCAACCCGAACTTACCCAACCCCACCTAACCCAACTCAACCTAACCTAACCTTACCTTACGTTACCTTATATAACCTAACCCGACCGAACCAAACCCAACATAACCTAACACAACCTAATCCAACCCATCCTAACCCAACCTAACCCAACCTACCCCAACCTTACCCAACCCAACCTAACCGAACCTTACCTAACCTAACCTAACCCAAGCTAACACAACCCCTCCTAACCCAAACAAACCCAACCTATCCAAACCCAACCTAACCCAATCTAACCGAACCTTACCTAACCTAACCTAACCTATCCTTACCTAACGTAACCTATCCTAATCAAACAGAACCAAACCCAACCTAACACAACCAAACCGAAATTAATCAAACCTAACCCAACCCAACCTTACCTAACCCAACCTCACCCAACCCAACCTAATCCAACCTATCTAAACCCAACATAACCCAACCTAACCTTACCTTACCTAACCTAACATAACCTAACCTAACCTAACCTAACCTATTCTAACCTAAACTAAACAAACCTAACCTAACCTATCCTAACCTAACCTTACTACACCTAACCTAACCTAACCTAACCTAAACTAACCTAACCTAACCTATCCTAACCTTTCCTAACCTAACCTAACCTAACCTAACCTAACCTAACCAAACCTAACCCAAGCTAACACAACCTCTACCAACCCAACCAAACCTAACCCAACCTAACCATACTCTACCTTACCCAACCAAACCCAACCTCACCAAAACCTACCTAACCCAACCTAACCTAACCCAACCTAAACCAACATAATCTACCTAACCCAAACTAACCTAACCCAACCTAACCTAACTTAACATAACACAACTTAACCCAACCTAACCATAACCTAACCTAACCTAACCTAACCCAACCTTACCTAACCGAATCCAACCTAACCTAACCCAAGCTAACACAACCTAACCCAGCCCTACCCAACCCAACCCAACCCAACCCAACCTAACCGAACTTTACCTGACCTAACGTAACCTAACCTTACCTAACCTAACCATAAGCAACCTAACCTAACCACACCAATCCCAACCTCACCTAACCTAACCATACGCAACCTAACCTAACCTAACCTCACCTAACATAACCTAACCTAACCTAACTTAACCTAACCCAACCTAACCTAACGCAATTTAACCTAACGCAACCTAACCCTTCTCTACCTAACCCAACCAAACCCAACCACACACACACAAACCAACCTAACCCAACCTAACCCAACCTTACTTAACCTAACCCAACCCAACCTAACGCAATTTAACCTAACCCAACCTAACCCAACTCTACCTAACCCAACCACACACAAACCAACCTAACCCAACCTAATATAACCCAACCTAACCTAACCCAACCTAATCCAACCTATTCTACTTAACCCAACCTACCCTAAACCAACCCAACCTAACTTAATCTAACCCAACCTAAACCAATCTTACCTAACCTAATCCAAACAAACCCAAACAACCCAACCCAAACTTACCCAACCCCACCTAACCCAACTGAACCTAACCTAACCTTACCTTACGTTACCTAATATAACCTAACCCGACCGAACCAAACCCAACACAACCTAACACAACCTAATCCAACCCATCCTAACCCAACCTAACCCAAACTAACCCAACTTTACCCAACCCAACCTAACCGAACCTTACCTAACCTAACCTAACCCAAGCTAACACAACCTCTCCCGACCCAACCAAAAACCAAACTATCCAAACCCAACCTAACCCAATCTAACCGAACCTTACCTAACCTAACCTAACCTATCCTTACCTAACGTAACCTATCCTAACCAAACCGAACCAAACCCAACCCAACCCAACCAAACCGAAACTAATCAAACACTACCCAACCCAACCTTACCTAACCCAACCTCACCCAACCCAACATAACCCAACCTATCCAAACCCAACCTAAACCAACCTAACCGAACTTTACCTACCCTAACCTAAACTAACCGAACCTAACCCAACCTATTCTACTTAACCCAACCTACCCTAAACCAACCCAACCTAACCTAATCTAACCCATCCTAAACCAACCTTACCTAACCTAATCCAAACAAACCCAAACCAACCCAACCCAAACTTACCCAACCCCACCTAACCCAACTCAACCTAACCTAACCTTACCTAACGTAACCTAATCTAACTTAACCCAACCGAACCAAACCCAACACAACCCAACCCAATCTTACCTAATCAAACGAATCACAACCCAACCTTACCTAACCCAACCTTATCTAACCCATACTAACCCAACCTTACCCAACCTCACCCGATCTAGCCTAACCCAACTTATCCTAACCTAACCTAATCTGACCTGACCTTACCTTACCCAACTAATCCTAACCTAATTTAACCTTATAACCTACACATTTGCGACATTTTCAATGGTTATTTATATTAAATCATGCATTTTATAATTAGAAATAATCTCTATTTGAATAAAATCATTTCGTCAGTAAAGGGTTCTTTTGATGCTTTTTGAAATTTTCTTCTTCATATTACTTTTTTAAGTGCATTTAAGAAAAAATCTTTTGTTTCATATTGTACTGAGTGATTTTGTTTGATGTAATAGTTTTACCGACTAATTTCATTATAATTGTACTTTTTTCGCTTTCTTTGGAATCGTTTAGGATTATTTTGGTTAATTCTTATTCAAATGTACAAGTGAATAACTTTTGCACACATTTGAGTGCTTTCCAATTGTTTATTTATATTAAAACATGTATTTAATTATTGGAAATTGTTTCTAATCAAGTAAACGTTTATAGTTATTAATACGTTCTTATGATACTTTTTGACCTTTTTCTACTTCATATTACTAATTTAAGTGCATTTAAGAAAAAATCATTTAATTTTATGTACCGAATATTTAGTTTGATGTAAATTCGTTATAGTTGGATTTATTTCATATTCGTTGGAATCGTATAGGATTATTTTTAGTAATTTACATTAAATTGTACAAGTGGATAACTTTTCAACATATTTAGTGCTTTCAAATGGTTTCAATATTATCAATCATGAACTTAATAATTGGAAATTGTTTCTATTCGACTAAACTTATTTTATTGAAAATGGGTTATTTTAATGCTTCTTGATCTTTTTCTACTTCATTTTACCTAAATAAGTACGATAAGGGTAGAAATAAATTTATTTATATTGTTTGAAAGATTTGGTTTAGTGTAAAAAAATTTCCGAATTTATTCGTTATATTTTGTTTATTTCGTATTCATTTAATTCATTTTATGATTATTTTTGTTATTTCACAATAAATTGTACAAGAAAATATCATTTCCACACAAGTAAGTCCTTACAATGGTTTATTAAATTAAATCATGCATTAAATAATTGGAAATGTTTCTATTTTAGAAAACTTATTTCGTTAAAATAGGTTATTATGATGCATTTTGTTACTTACTTACCTAACCTAACCTAAAATATCCAAAGCTAAACTAACCAAACCAAACCCAACCTTACGTAACCTAACCATAAGCAACCTAACCTAACCAAACCAATCCCAACCTCACCTAACCTAACCATACGCAACCTAACCTAACGTAACTTCACCTAACATAACTTACCTAACCTCACTTAACCTAACCCAACCTAACCTAACGCAATTTAACCTAACGCAACCTAACCCTTCTCTACCTAACCCAACCAAACCCAACCACACACACACAAACCAACCTAACCCAACCTAACCCAACCTAACTTAGCCTAACCCAACCCAACCTAACGCAATTTAACCTAACCCAACCTAACCCAACTCTACCTAACCCAACCACACACAAACCAACCTAACCTAACCTAACCTAACCCAACCTAACCTAACCCAACCAAACCCAACCTATTCTACTTAACACAACCTACCCTAAACCAACCCAACTTATCTTAATCCAACCCATCCTAAACCAACCTTACCTAACCTAATCCAAACAAACCCAAACCAACCCAACCCAAACTTACCCAACCCCACCTAACCCAACTCAACCTAACCTAACCTTACCTTACGTTACCTAATCTAACCTAACCCAACCGAACCAAACCCAACACAACCTAACACAACCTAATCAAACCCATCCTAACCCAACCTAACCCAACCTAACCCAACCTTACATAACCCAACCTAACCGAACTTTACCTAACCTAACCTAACCCAAGCTAACACACGTCTCCTAACCCAACCAAACCCAACCTATCCAAACCCAACCTAACCCAATCTAACCGAACCTTACCTAACCTAACCTAATCTATTTTTACCTAACGTAACCTATCCTAAACAAACAGAACCAAACCCAACCCTACCCAACCAAACCGAAATTAATCAAACCTAATCCAACCCAACCTTACCTAACCCAACCTCACCCAACCCAACCTAACCCAACCTATCCAAACCCAACATAACCCAACCTAACCTAACCTTACCTAACCTAACATAACCTAACCTAACCTAACCTTACAACACCTAACCTAACCTAACCTAACTCAACATTTCCTAACCTAACCTAACCTAACCTAACCAAACCTAACCAAAGCTAACACAACCTCTCCCAACCCAACCAAACCTACCCAACCTAACCCTACTCATCCTTACCCAACCAAACCCAACCTCACCAAATCCTACTTAACCCAACCTAACCTAACCCAACCTTACACAACATAATCTACCTAACCCAACATAATCTACCTAACCCAACCTAATCCAACCTAACCTCACCAAACATAACATAACCTAACCCAACCCAACCTAACGCAATTTAACCTAACGCAACCTAAACCTTCTCTACCTAACCCAACCAAACCCAACCACACAAACACAAACCAACATAACCCAACCTAACCCAACCTAACTTAACCTAACCCAACCTCACCCAACCCAACCTAACCCAACCTATACAAACCCAACATAACCCAACCTAACCTAACCTAACCTTACCTGACCTAACATAACCTAACCTAACCTAACCTAACCTATCCTAACCTAAACTAAACAAACCTCACCTAACCTATTCTAACCTAACCTTACCACACCTAACCTTACCTAACCTAACCTTTCCTAACCTAACCTAATCTAACCTAACCTAACCTAAAAAAACCTAACCCAAGCTAACACAACCTCTCCCAACCCAACCTAACCATAATCTACCTTACCCAACCAAACCCAACCTCACCAAAACCTACCTAACCGACTAAACCTAACCCAAACTAAACCAACATAATCTACCTAACCCAAATTAACCTAACCAACCTAACCCAACCTAACCTAACTTAACATAACACAACTTAACCCAACCTAACCATAACCCAACCTAACCTAACCCAACCTTACCTAACCGAACCCAACCTAACCTAACCCAAGCTAACACAACCTCTCCCAACCCAACCAAACCTACCCAACCTAACCCTACTCATCCTTACCCAACCAAACTTAACCTCACCAAATCCTGCCTAACCCAACCTAACCTAACCTAACCTAACCCAACATAATCTATCTAACCCAACCATCCCAACATAATCTACCTAACCCAACCTAAGCTAACCCAACCTAATCCAACCTAACCTAACTCAACCTAACCTAACTTAACATAACCCAACTTAACCCAACCTAACCTTACCTAACCTAACCTAACCTAACCTAACCCAACCGAACCAAACAAAACCCAACCTAACTTAACCTTTTTAAATTTAACCCAACCCAAACTTATCTAACCCAACCTAATGTAACCCATCCTAACCCAACCTAACCCAGCTCTACCTAACCAAACCCAACCCAACCCAACCTAACCGAACTTTACCTAACCTAACGTAACCTAACCTAACCTAACCTAACTTAACCTTAACATGACCAAACCATACCCAACCTAATTTAACCCATATTAACCCACTCTGACATGACCTAACCTAATCCAACCTAACACAACCTAACCTAACTCAACCTATCCTAACCTAACATAACTTAACCCAACCTTACCTATCCCAACCTCACCCTCCCAACATAACCCAACCTATCCAAACCCAACCTAACCCAACCTAACCGAAATTTACCTAACCTAACCAATCCATACCTAACCTAACCTAAACTAACCTAACCTAAATTAACCTAACCTAACCCAACCTAACCCAACCTAATTTAACCCAGCCTAACCCAACCTAACCCAACCGAACCAAACCAAACCCAACCTTTTCCAACCAAACGCAACTCTACATTACCCAACCAAACCCAACCTCACCCAAACCTATCTTACCCAACCTAACCTATAGCAACCTAACACAACTTAATCTACCTAACCTAACCTAACCTAACTCAACATTTCCTAACCTAACCTAACCTAACCTAACCAAACCTAACCCAAGCTAACACAACCTCTCCCAACCCAACCAAACCTAACCCAACCTAACCATACTCTACCTTACCCAACCAAACCCAACCTCACCAAAACCTACCTTACCCAACCTAACCTAACCCAACCTTAACCAACATAATCTACCTAACCCAACCTCACCCAACCCAACATAACCCAACCTATCCAAACCCAACCTAACCCAACCTACCATAACCCAACCTAATCCAACTTAATCTACCTAACCCAACCTAACCCAACATAATCTACCTAACCCAACCTAACCTAACCCAACCTAATCCAACCTAACCTAACTCAACCTACCCTAACTTAACATAACCCAACTTAACCCAACCTTACCTAACCTAAACTAACCTAACCCAACCGAACCAAACCAAACCCAACCCAACCTAACCTTATCAAATTTAACCCAACCTTACCTTACCTAACCCAACCTTATCTAACCCATCCTAACCCGACCTAACCCAGCCCTACCCAACCCAACCCAACCCAACCCAACCTAACCGAACTTTACCTAACCTAACGTAACCTAACCTTACCTAACCTAACTTAACCTAAACCTGACCCAACCATACCCAACCTAATTTAACCCATATTAACCCGAACTGACATGACCTAACCTAATCCAACCTAACACAACCTAACCTAACTCAACCTATCCTAACCTAACATAACTTAACCCAACCTTACCTAACCCAACCTCACCCAACCCAACATAACCCAACCTATCCAAACCCAACCTAACCCAACCTAACCGAACTTTACCTAACCTAACCTAACCTAACCTAACCTAACATAACCTAACCTAACCTAACCTAACCTAACCTAACCTAACCTAACCTAACCTAACCTAACCTAACCTAACCTAACCTTACCTAACCTAACCTAACCTAACCTAACCTAACCTAACCTAACCTAACCTAACCTAAACTAACCGAACCTAACCCAACCTATTCTACTTAACCCAACCTACCCTAAACCAACCCAACCTAACCTAATCTAACCCATCCTAAACCAACCTTACCTAACCTAATCCAAACAAACCCAAACCAACCCAACCCAAACTTACCCAACTCAACCTAACCCAACTCAACCTAACCTAACCTTACCTAACGTAACCTAATCTAACTTAACCCAACCGAACCAAACCCAACACAACCCAACCTAATCTTACCTAATCAAACGAATCACAACCCAACCTTACCTAACCCAACCTTATCTAACCCATACTAACCCAACCTTACCCAACCTCACCCAATCTAGCCTAACCCAACTTATCCTAACCTAACCTAATCTGACCTGACCTTACCTTACCCAACTAATCCTAACCTAATCTAACCTTATAACCTACACATTTGCGACATTTTCAATGGTTATTTATATTAAATCATGCATTTTATAATTAGAAATAATCTCTATTTGAATAAAATCATTTCGTCAGTAAAGGGTTCTTTTGATGCTTTTTGAAATTTTCTTCTTCATATTACTTTTTTAAGTGCATTTAAGAAAAAATCTTTTGTTTCATATTGTACTGAGTGATTTTGTTTGATGTAATAGTTTTACCGACTAATTTCATTATAATTGTACTTTTTTCGCTTTCTTTGGAATCGTTTAGGATTATTTTGGTTAATTCTTATTGAAATGTACAAGTGAATAACTTTTGCACACATTTGAGTGCTTTCCAATTGTTTATTTATATTAAAACATGTATTTAATTATTGGAAATTGTTTCTAATCAAGTAAACGTTTATCGTTATTAATACATTCTTATGATACTTTTTGACCTTTTTCTACTTCATATTACTTATTTAAGTGCATTTAAAAAAAATCATTTAATTATTTTGTACCGAATATTTAGTTTGATGTAATTACGTTATAGTTGGATTTATTTCATATTCGTTGGAATCGTATAGGATTATTTTGAGTAATTTACATTAAATTGTACAAGTGGATAACTTTTCAACATATTTAAGTGCTTTCCAATGGTTTTATTATTATAAATCATGAACTTAATAATTGGAAATTGTTTCTATTCGACTAAACTTATTTTATTGAAAATGGGTTATTTTAATGCTTCTTGATCTTTTTCTACTTCATTTTACCTAAATAAGTACGATATGGGTAGAAATAAATTTATTTATATTGTTTGAAAGATTTGGTTTAGTGTTAAAAAAATTTCCGAATTTATTCGTTATATTTTGTTTATTTCGTATTTATTTAATTCATTTATGATTATTTTTGTTATTTCACAATAAATTGTACAAGAAAATATCATTTCCACACAAGTAAGTCCTTACAATGGTTTATTAAATTAAATCATGCATTAAATAATTGGAAATAATTCTATTTTAGAAAACTTATTTCGTTAAAATAGGTTATTATGATGCTTTTTGTTACTTACTTAACCTAACCTAACCTAAAATATCCAAAGCTAAACTAACCAAACCAAACCCAACCTTACCTAACCTAACCATAAGCAACCTAACCTAACCAAACCAATTCCAACCTCACCTAACCTAACCATACGCAACCTAACCTAACCTAACCTCACCTAACATAACCTAACCTAACCTAACTTAACCTAACCCAACCTAACCTAACGCAATTTAACCTAACGCAACCTAACCCTTCTCTACCTAACCCAACCAAACCCAACCACACACACACAAACCAACCTTACCCAACCTAACCCAACCTAACTTAACCTAACCCAACCCAACCTAACGCAATTTAACCTAACCCAACCTAACCCAACTCTACCTAACCCAACAACACACAAACCAACCAAACCCAACCTAACCTTACCTAACCTAACCTAACCCAACCTAACCCAACCTATTCTACTTAACCCAACCTACCCTAAACCAACCCAACCTAACTTAATCTAACCTATCCTAAACCAACCTTACCTAACCTAATCCAAACAAACCCAAACCAACCCAACCCAAACTTACCCAACCCCACCTAACCCAACTCAACCTAACCTAACCTTACCTAACGTTACCTAATCTAACCTAACCCGACCGAACCAAACCCAACACAACTTTACACAACCTAATCCCACCCATCCTAACCCAACCTAACCCAACCTAACCCAACCATACCCAACTAAACCTAACCGAACCTTACCTAACCTAACCTAACCCAAGCTAACACAACCTCTCCCAACCCAACCAAACCCAACCTATCCAAACCCAACATAACCCAACCTAACCTAACCTAACATTACCTAACCTTACATAACCTAACCTAACCTAACCTAACCTATCCTAACCTAAACTAAACAAACCTAACCTAAACTATCCTAACCTAACCTTACCACACCTAACCTAACCTAACCTTACCTAACCTAACCTAACCTAACCAAACCTAACCCAAGCTAACACAACCTCTCCCAACCCAACCAAACCTAACCCAACCTTACCATACTCTACCTTACCCAACCAAACCCAACCTCACCAAAACCTACCTAACCCAACCTAACATAACCCAACCTTAACCAACATAATATACCTAACCCAAACTAACCTAACCCAACCTTACCCAACCTAACCTTACTTAACATAACACAACTTAACCCAAACTAACCATAACCTAACTTAACCTAACCTATCCCAACCTTACCTAACCGAACCCAACCTAACCTAACCCAAGCTAACACAACCAAACCTACCCAACCTAACCCTACTCATCCTTACCCAACCAAACCCAACCACACACACACAAACCAACCTAACCCAACCTAACCAAACCTTACCTAACCCAACCTAACCTAACCCAACCTAACCCAACCTATTCTACTTAACCCAACCTACCCTAAACCAACCCAACCTATCTTAATCCAACCCATCCTAAACCAACCTTACCTAACCTAATCCAAACAAACCCAAACCAACCCAACCCAAACTTACCCAACCCCACCTAACCCAACTCAACCTAACCTAACCTTACCTTACGTTACCTAATCTAACCTAACCCGACCGAACCAAACCCAACACAACCTAACACAACCTAATCAAACCCATCCTAACCCAACCTAACCCAACCTAACCCAACCTTACCCAACCCAACCTAACCGAACCTTACCTAACCTAACCTAACCCAAGCTAACACACGTCTCCTAACCCAACCAAACCCAACCTATCCAAACCCAACCTAACCCAATCTAACCGAACCTTACCTAACCTAACCTAACCTATTTTTACCTAACGTAACCTATCCTAAACAAACAGAACCAAACCCAACCCAACCCAACCAAACCGAAATTAATCAAACCTAATCCAACCCAACCTTACCTAACCCAACCTCACCCAACCCAACCTAACCCAACCTATCCAAACCCAACATAACCCAACCTAACCTAACCTTACCTAATCTAACATAACCTAACCTAACCTAACCTAACCTTACAACACCTAACCTAACCTAACCTAAACTAACCTAACCTAACCTAACTCAACATTTCCTAACCTAACCTAACCTAACCTAACCAAACCTAACCCAAGCTAACACAACCTCTCCCAACCCAACCAAACCTTACCCAACCTAACCATACTCTACCTTACCCAACCAAACCCAACCTCACCAAAACCTACCTTACCCAACCTAACCTAACCCAACCTTAACCAACATAATCTACCTAACCCAAACTAACCTAACCCAACCTAACCCAACCTAACCTAACTTAACATAACACAACTTAACCCAACCTAACCATAACCTAACCTAACCTAACCCAACCTTACACAACATAATCTACCTAACCCAACATAATCTACCTAACCCAACCTAATCCAACCTAACCTAACTCAACCTAACCTAACCTAAAATATCCAAAGCTAAACTAATCAAACCAAACCCAACCTTACCTAACTTAACCATTAGCAACCTAACATAACCAAACCAATCCCAACCTTACCTAACCTAACCATACGCATAATAACCCAACCTAACCTCACCAAACATAACATAACCTAACCCAAACCAACCTAACGCAATTTAACCTAACGCAACCTAAACCTTCTCTACCTAACCCAAACAAACCCAACCACACAAACACAAACCAACATAACCCAACCTAACCCAACCTAACTTAACCTAACCCAACCCAACCTAACGTAATTTAACCTAACCTAACACAATCCAACTCTACCTAACCCAACCACACACAAACCAACCTAACCCAACCTAACCTAACCCAACCTAACCTAAACCAACCTAACCCAACCTATTCTACTTAACCCAACCTACCCTAAACCAACCCAACCTAACTTAATCCAACCCATCCTAAACCAACCTCACCTAACCTAATCCAAACAAACCCAAACCAAACCAACCTAAACTTACCCAACCCCACCTTACCCAACTCAACCTAACCTAACCTTACCTAACGTTACCTAATCTAACCTAACCCGACCGAACCAAACCCAATACAACCTAACAAAACCTAATCCAACCCATCCTAACCCAACCTAACCCAACCTAACCCAACCTTACCAAACCCAACCTAACGGAACCTAACCTAACCTAACCTAACCCAAGCAAACACAACCTCTCCCAACCCAACCAAACCCAACCTATCCAAACCCAACCTAACCCAATCTAACCGAACCTTACCTAACCTAACCTAACCTAATCTTACCTAACTTAACCTATCCTAACGAAACCGAACCAATCCCAACCCAACCCAACAAAACCGAAATTAATCAAACCTAACCCAACCCAACCTTACCTAACCCAACCTCACCCAACCCAACCTAACCCAACCTATACAAACCCATCATAACCCAACCTAACCTAACTTAACCTTACCTAACCTAACATAACCTAACCTAACCTAACCTAACCTATCCTAACCTAAACTAAACAAACCTCACCTAACCTATTCTAACCTAACCTTACCACACCTAACCTAACCTAACCTAACCTAACCTTTCCTAACCTAACCTAATCTAACCTAACCTAACCTAACCAAACCTAACCCAAGCTTACACAACCTCTCCCAACCCAACCTAACCATAATCTACCTTACCCAACCAAACCGAACCTCACCAAAACCTACCTAACCGACTAAACCTAACCCAACCTAAACCAACATAATCTACCTAACCCAAACTAACCTAACCAACCTAACCCAACCTAACCTAACTTAACATAACACAACTTAACCCAACCTAACCATAACCTAACCTAACCTAACCCAACCTTACCTAACCGAACCCAACCTAACCTAACCCAAGCTAACACAACCTCTCCCAACCCAACCAAACCTACCCAACCTAACCCTACTCATCCTTACCCAACCAAACTTAACCTCACCAAATCCTGCCTAACCCAACCTAACCTAACCTAACCTAACCCAACATAATCTATCTAACCCAACCTAACCCAACATAATCTACCTAACCCAACCTAACCTAACCCAACCTAATCCAACCTAACCTAACTCAACCTAACCTAACTTAACATAACCCAACTTAACCCAACCTTACCTAACCTAACCTAACCTAACCCAACCGAACCAAACCAAACCCAACCCAACCTAACCTTATCAAATTTAACCCAACCTTACCTTACCTATCCCAACCTTATCTAACCCATCCTAACCCAACCTAACCCAGCCCTACCCAACCCAACCCAACCCAACCCAACCCAACCTAACCGAACTTTACCATACCTAACGTAACCTAACCTAACCTAACCTAACTTAACCTAAACCTGACCCAACCATACCCAACCTAATTTAACCCATATTAACCCAAACTGACATGACCTAACCTAATCCAACCTAACACAACCTAACCTAACTCAACCTATCCTAACCTAACATAACTTAACCCAACCTTACCTAACCCAACCTCACCCAACCCAACATAACCCAACCTATCCAAACCCAACCTAACCCAACCTACCCTAACCCAACCTAACCCAACTTAATCTACCTAACCCAACCTAACCCAACCTAATCCAACCTAACCTAACTCAACCTACCCTAACTTAACATAACCCAACTTAACCCAACCTTACCTAACCTAACCTAACCTAACCCAACCGAACCAAACCAAACCCAACCCAACCTAACCTTATCAAATTTAACCCAACCTTACCTTACCTAACCCATCCTAACCCAACCTAACCCAGCCCTACCCAACCCAACCCAACCCAACCCAACCCAACCTAACCGAACTTTACCATACCTAACGTAACCTAACGTAACCTAACCTAACTTAACCTAAACCTGACCCAACCATACCCAACCTAATTTAACCCATATTAACCCAAACTGACATGACCTAACCTAATCCAACCTAACACAACCTAACCTAACTCAACCTATCCTAACCTAACATAACTTAACCCAACCTTACCTAACCCAACCTCACCCAACCCAACATAACCCAACCTATCCAAACCCAACCTAACCCAACCTACCCTAACCCAACCTAACCCAACTTAATCTACCTAACCCAACCTAACCCAACCTAATCCAACCTAACCTAACTCAACCTACCCTAACTTAACATAACCCAACTTAACCCAACCTTACCTAACCTAAACTAACCTAACCCAACCGAACCAAACCAAACCCAACCCAACCTAACCTTATCAAATTTAACCCAACCTTACCTTACCTAACCCAACCTTATCTAACCCATCCTAACCCAACCTAACCCAGCCCTACCCAACCCAACCCAACCCAACCCAACCTAACCGAACTTTACCTAACCTAACGTAACCTAACCTTACCTAACCTAACTTAACCTAAACCTGACCCAACCATACCCAACCTAATTTAACCCATATTAACCCGAACTGACATGACCTAACCTAATCCAACCTAACACAACCTAACCTAACTCAACCTATCCTAACCTAACATAACTTAACCCAACCTTACCTAACCCAACCTCACCCAACCCAACATAACCCAACCTATCCAAACCCAACCTAAACCAACCTAACCGAACTTTACCTAACCTAACCTAACCTAACCTAACCTAACCTAACCTAACCTAACCTAACCTAACCTAACCTAACCTAACCTAACCTTACCTAACCTAACCTAACCTAACCTAACCTAACCTACCCTAACCTAAACTAACCGAACCTAACCCAACCTATTCTACTTAACCCAACCTACCCTAAACCAACCCAACCTAACCTAATCTAACCCATCCTAAACCAACCTTACCTAACCTAATCCAAACAAACCCAAACCAACCCAACCCAAACTTACCCAACCCCACCTAACCCAACTCAACCTAACCTAACCTTACCTAACGTAACCTAATCTAACTTAACCCAACCGAACCAAACCCAACACAACCCAACCCAATCTTACCTAATCAAACGAATCACAACCCAACCTTACCTAAACCAACCTTATCTAACCCATACTAACCCAACCTTACCCAACCTCACCCGATCTAGCCTAACCCAACTTATCCTAACCTAACCTAATCTGACCTGACCTTACCTTACCCAACTAATCCTAACCTAATCTAACCTTATAACCTACACATTTGCGACATTTTCAATGGTTATTTATATTAAATCATGCATTTTATAATTAGAAATAATCTCTATTTGAATAAAATCATTTCGTCAGTAAAGGGTTCTTTTGATGCTTTTTGAAATTTTCTTCTTCATATTACTTTTTTAAGTGCATTTAAGAAAAAATCTTTTGTTTCATATTGTACTGAGTGATTTTGTTTGATGTAATAGTTTTACCGACTAATTTCATTATAATTGTACTTTTTTCGCTTTCTTTGGAATCGTTTAGGATTATTTTGGTTAATTCTTATTGAAATGTACAAGTGAATACCTTTTGCACACATTTGAGTGCTTTCCAATTGTTTATTTATATTTAAAACATGTATTTAATTATTGGAAATTGTTTCTAATCAAGTAAACGTTTATCGTTATTAATACGTTCTTATGATACTTTTTGAACTTTTTCTACTTCATATTACTAATTTAAGTGCATTTAAGAAAAAATCATTTAATTTTATGTACCGAATATTTAGTTTGATGTAAATTCGTTATAGTTTGATTTATTTCATATTCGTTGGAATCGTATAGGATTATTTTTAGTAATTTACATTAAATTGTACAAGTGGATAACTTTTCAACATATTTAGTGCTTTCAAATGGTTTCATTATTATCAATCATGAACTTAATAATTGGAAATTGTTTCTATTCGACTAAACTTATTTTATTGAAAATGGGTTATTTTAATGCTTCTTGATCTTTTTCTACTTCATTTTACCTAAATAAGTACGATAAGGGTAGAAATAAATTTATTTATATTGTTTGAAAGATTTGTTTAGTGTAAAAAAATTTCCGAATTTATTCGTTATATTTTGTTTATTTCGTATTCATTTAATTCATTTATGATTATTTTTGTTATTTCACAATAAATTGTACAAGAAAATATCATTTCCACACAAGTAAGTCCTTACAATGGTTTATTAAATTAAATCATGCATTAAATAATTGGAAAATTTGTATTTTAGAAAACTTATTTCGTTAAAATAGGTTATTATGATGCTTTTTGTTACTTACTTACCTAACCTAACCTAAAATATCCAAAGCTAAACTAACCAAACCAAACCCACCTTACGTAACCTAACCTAACCTAACCTAACCTAACCTAACCTAACCTAACCTAACCTAACCTAACCTAACCTAACCTAACCTAACCTAACCTAACCTAACCTAACCTAACCTAACCTAACCTAACCTAACCTAACCTAACCTAACCTAACCTAACCTAACCTAACCCAACCCAACCTAACCTAACCTAACCTAACCTAACCCAACCCAACCCAACCCAACCTTACCTAACCTAACCTAACCTAACCTAACCTAACCTAACCTAACCTAACCTAACCTAACCTAACCTAACCTAACCTAACCTAACCTAACCTAACCTAACCTAACCTAACCTAACCTAACCTAACCTAACCTAACCTAACCTAACCTAACCTAACCTAACCTAACCTAACCTAACCTAACCTAACCTAACCTAACCTAACCTAACCTAACCTAACCTAACCTAACCTAACCTAACCTAACCTAACCTAACCTAACCTAACCTAACCTAACCTAACCTAACCCAACCTAACCTAACCTAACCTCACCTAACATAACCTAACCTAACCTAACTTAACCTAACCCAACCTAACCTAACGCAACCTAACCCTTCTCTACCTAACCCAAACAAACCCAACCACACACACACAAACCAACCTAACCCAACCTAACCCAACCTTACTTAACCTAACCCAACCCAACCTAACGCAATTTAACCTAACCCAACCTAACCCAACTCTACCTAACCCAACCACACACAAACCAACCTAACCCAACCTAATATAACCCAACCTAACCTAACCCAACCTAATCCAACCTATTCTTATTAACCCAACCTACCCTAAACCAACCCAACCTAACTTAATCTAACCCAACCTAAACCAATCTTACCTAACCTAATCCAAACAAACCCAAACAACCCAACCCAAACTTACCCAACCCCACCTAACCCAACTGAACCAAACCTAACCTTACCTTACGTTACCTAATATAACCTAACCCGACCGAACCAAACCCAACACAACCTAACACAACCTAATCCAACCCATCCTAACCCAACCTAACCCAAACTAACCCAACTTTACCCAACACAACCTAACCGAACCTTACCTAACCTAACCTAACCCAAGCTAACACAACCTCTCCTGACCCAACCAAAACCCAAACTATCCAAACCCAACCTAACCCAATCTAACCGAACCTTACCTAACCTAACCTAACCTATCCTTACCTAACGTAACCTATCCTAACCAAACCGAACCAAACCCAACCCAACCCAACCAAACCGAAACTAATCAAACACTACCCAACCCAACCTTATCTAACCCAACCTTGCCTAACCGAACCTAACCCAACCTATCCAAACCCTACATAACCCAACCTTACCTATCCTAACCTTACCTAACCTAACATAACCTAACCTAACCTAACATAACCTAACCTATCCTAACCTAAACTAAACAAACCTAACCTAACCTATCCTAACCTAACCTTACCACACCTTACCTAACCTGACCTAACCTAAACTAACCTAACCTAACCTAACCTAACCTTTCCTAACCTAACCTAACCTAACCTAACCTAACCTAACCTAACAAAACCTAACCCAAGCTAACACAACCTCTCCCACATCAACCAAACCTAACCGAACCTAACCATACTCTACCTTACCCAACCAAACCCAACCTCACCAAAACCTACCTAACCCAACCTAACCTAACCCAACCTAAACCAACATAATCTACCTAACCCAAACTAACCTAACCCAACCTAACCCAACCTAACCTAACTTAACATAACACAACTTAACCCAACCTAACCATAACCTAACCTAACCTAACCTAACCCAACCTTACCTAACCGAAACCAACCTAACCTAACCCAAGCTAACACAACCTCTCCCAACCCAACCAAACCTACCCAACCTAACCCTACTCATCCTTACCCAACCAAACCAAACCTCACCAAATCCTACCTAACCCAACCTAACCTAACCCAACCTAACACAACATAATCTACCTAACCCAAACTAACCCACCATAATCTACCTAACCCAACCTAACCTAACCCAACCTAATCCAACCTAACCTAACTCAACCTAACCTAACCTAACCTAACCTAACCTAACCTAACCTTACCTAACCATACGCATAATAACCTAAACTAACCTTACCTAACATAACCTAACCTAACCTAACTTAACCTAACCCAACCCAACCAAACGCAATTTAACCTTACCCAACTCTACCTAACCCAACCACACACAAATCACCTAACCCAACCTAACCTAACCCAACCTAACCTAACCCAACCTAACCCAACCTATTCTACTTAACCCATCCTACCCTAAACTAACGCAACCTAACTTAATCTAACCCATCCTAAACAACCTTACCTAACCTAATCCAAACAAACCCAAACCAACCCAACCCAAACTTACCCAACCCCACCTTACCCAACTCAACCTAACCTAACCTTACCTAACGTTACCTAATCTAACCTAACCCGACCGAACCAAAACCCAACACAACCTAACAAAACCTAATCCAACCCATCCTGACCCAACCTAACACAAACTTACCCAAACCAACCTAACCGAACCTTACCTAACCTAACCTAATCCAAGCTAACACAACCTCTCCCAACCCAACCAAACCCAACCTATCCAAACCCAACGTAACCTAACCTAACCTAACCTAACCTAATCTAACCTAACCTTACCTAACCTAACCTAACCTAACCTTATCAAACCTTACCCAATCCAACCTTACCTAACCCTACCTCACCTAACCCAACCGAACCCAACCTATCCAAACCCAACATAACCCAACCTAACCTAACCTAACCTTACCTAACCTAACATAATTTAACCTAACCCAACCTAACCTAACCCAACCTAATCCAACCTAACCTAACTCAACCTAACCTAACTTAACATAACCCAACATAACCGAACCTAACCTAACCTAACCCAACCTAATATAAAACAGCCTATCCCAACCTAACCCAACCGAACCAAACCAAACCCAACCTTTTCCAACCCAACCCAACTCTACATTACCCCACCAAACCCAACCTCACCCAAACCTATCTTACCCAACCTAACCTATAGCAACCTAACCCAACATAATCTACCTAACCTAACCTAACCTAAAATGAACTAACCTAACCTAACCTAACCTAACCTAACCTAACCTTACTTAACCTAACCTAACCTTACCCAATCTAACTTAACCTAACTCAACCCAAACTAACCCAACTCTACCTTACCCAACCTAACCCAACCTTACCAAATCCTACCTAACCCAACCTAACCAAACCCAAACTAACCCAACATAATCTATCTAACCCAACCTAACCCAACTCAACCTAACCTAACCTTACCTTACGTAACCTAATCTAACTTAACCCAACCGAACCAAACCCAACACAACCCAACCCAATCTAACCTAATCAAACGAATCACAACCCAACCTTACCTAACCCAACCTTATCTAACCCATACTAACCCAACCTTACCCAACCTCACCCAATCTAGCCTAACCCAACCTATCCTAACCTAACCTAACCTGACCTTACCTAACCTAACCCAACTAATCCTAACCTAATCTAACCTTATAACCTACACATTTGCGACATTTTCAATGGTTATTTATATTAAATCATGCATTTTATAATTAGAAATAATTTCTATTTTAATATAAAATCATTTCGTCAATAAAGGGTTCTTTTGATGCTTTTGGAAATTTTCTTCTTCATATTACTTTTTTAAGTGCATTTAAGCAAAAATCTTTTGTTTCATATTGTACTGAGTGATTTTGTTTTATGTAATAGTTTTACCGACTAATTTCATTATAATTGTACTTTTTTCGCTTTCTTTGGAATCGTTTAGGATTATTTTGGTTAATTCTTATTGAAATGTACAAGTGAATAACTTTTGCACACATTTGAGTGCTTTCCAATGGTTTATTTATAATAAATCAAGCATTTAATAATCGGAAGTTGTTTCTATTCGAGTAAACTTATTTCGTTAAAAATGGGTTCTTTTAATTCTTTTTAATCTTTTTCTACTTAATATTACTTCTTTAATTGCATTAAAAAAAAAATCATTTTTTTCATTCTGTACCGAATTTTTTTGTTGATCTAATAGTTTTACCGACTAATTTAGTTATAATTAGATTCATTTTGTATTCATTGGAATCGTTTAATATTCTTTTGGTTAATTCTCATTTATTTGTACAAGTGGAAAATTACCACACATTTGAGTCCTTTCCAATTGTTTATTTATATTAAAACATGTATTTAATTATTGGAAATTGTTTCTAATCAAGTAAACGTTTATCGTTATTAAAACGTTATTATGATACTTTTTGACCTTTTTCTACTTCATATTACTTATTTAAGTGCATTTAAGTAAAAATCATTTAATTTTATGTACCGAATATTTAGTTTGATGTAATTTCGTTATAGTTGGATTTATTTCATATTCGTTGGAATCGTATAGGATTATTTTGAGTAATTTACATTAAATTGTACAAGTGGATAACTTTTCAACATATTTAAGTGCTTTCAAATGGTTTCATTATAATAAATCATGAACTTAATAATTGGAAATTGTTTCTATTCGACTAAAATTATTTTATTGAAAATGGGTTATTTTAATGCTTCTTGATCTTTTTCTACTTCATTTTACCTAAATAAGTACGATATGGGTAGAAATAAATTTATTTATATTGTTTGAAAGATTTGGTTTAGTGTTAAAAAAATTTCCGAATTTATTCGTTATATTTTGTTTATTTCGTATTTATTTATTCATTTATGATTATTTTTGTTATTTCACAATAAATTGTACAAGAAAATATCATTTCCACACAAGTAAGTCCAAACAATTGTTTATTTAGATTAAATCATGCATTAAATAATTGGAAATGATTTTATTTTAGAAAACTTATTTCGTTAAAATAGGTTATTATGATGCTTTTTGTTACTTACTTAACCTAACCTAACCTAAAATATCCAAAGCTAACCTAACCAAACCAATTCCAACCTCACCTAACCTAACCATACGCAACCTAACCTAACCTAACCTCACCTAACATAACCTAACCTAACCTAACTTAACCTAACCCAACCTAACCTAACGCAATTTAACCTAACGCAACCTAACCCTTATCTACCTAACCCAACCAAACCCAACCACACACACACAAACCAACCTAACCCAACCTAACCCAACCTTACTTAACCTAACCCAACCCAACCTAACGCAATTTAACCTAACCCAACCTAACCCAACTCTACCTAACCCAACAACACACAAACCAACCAAACCCAACCTAACCTTACCCAACCTAACCTAACCCAACCTAACCCAACCTATTCTACTTAACCCAACCTACCCTAAACCAACCCAACCTAACTTAATCTAACCCATCCTAAACCAACCTTACCTATCCTAATCCAAACAAACCCAAACTAACCCAACCCAAACTTACCCAACCCCACCTAACCCAACTCAACCTAACCTAACCTTACCTAACGTTACCTAATCTAACCTAACCTGACCGAACCAAACCCAACACAACCTTACACAACCTAATCCAACCCATCCTAACCCAACCTAACCCAACCTAACCCAACCATACCCAACCCAACCTAACCGAACCTTACCTAACCTAACCTAACCCAAGCTAACACAACCTCTCCCAACCCAACCAAACCCAACCTATCCAAACCCAACATAACCCAACCTAACCTAACCTAACCTTACCTAACCTTACATAACCTAACCTAACCTAACCTAACCTAACCTATCCTAACCTAAACTAAACAAACCTAACCTAACCTATCCTAACCTAACCTTACCACACCTAACCTAACCTAACCTAACCTAAACTAACCTAACCTAACCTTTCCTAACCTAACCTAACCTTACCTAACCTAACCTAACCTAACCAAACCTAACCCAAGCTAACACAACCTCTCCCAACCCAACCAAACCTAACCCAACCTTACCATACTCTACCTTACCCAACCAAACCCAACCTCACCAAAACCTACCTAACCCAACCTAACCTAACCCAAACTTAACCAACATAATATACCTAACCCAAACTAACCTAACCCAACCTTACCCAACCTAACCTTACTTAACATAACACAACTTAACCCAAACTAACCATAACCTAACTTAACCTAACCTATCCCAACCTTACCTAACCGAACCCAACCTAACCTAACCCAAGCTAACACAACCTCTCCCAACACAACCAAACCTACCCAACCTAACCCTACTCATCCTTACCCAACCAAACCCAACCACACACACACAAACCAACCTAACCCAACCTAACCAAACCTAACCTAACCCAACCTAACCTAACCCAACCTAACCCAACCTATTCTACTTAACCCAACCTACCCTAAACCAACCCAACCTATCTTAATCCAACCCATCCTAAACCAACCTTACCTAACCTAATCCAAACAAACCCAAACCAACCCAACCCAAACTTACCCAACCCCACCTAACCCAACTCAACCTAACCTAACCTTACCTTACGTTACCTAATCTAACCTAACCCGACCGAACCAAACCCAACACATCCTAACACAACCTAATCAAACCCATCCTAACCCAACCTAACCCAACCTAACCCAACCTTACCCAACCCAACCTAACCGAACCTTACCTAACCTAACCTAACCCAAGCTAACACACGTCTCCTAACCCAACCAAACCCAACCTATCCAAACCCAACCTACCCCAATCTAACCGAACCTTACCTAACCTAACCTAATCTATTTTTACCTAATGTAACCTATCCTAAACAAACAGAACCAAACCCAACCCTACCCAACCAAACCGAAATTAATCAAACCTAATCCAACCCAACCTTACCTAACCCAACCTCACCCAACCCAACCTAACCCAACCTATCCAAACCCAACATAACCCAACCTAACCTAACCTTACCTAACCTAACATAACCTAACCTAACCTAACCTAACCTTACAACACCTAACCTAACCTAACCTAACTCAACATTTCCTAACCTAACCTAACCTAACCTAACCAAACCTAACCCAAGCTAACACAACCTCTCCCAACCCAACCAAACCTACCCAACCTAACCCTACTCATCCTTACCCAACCAAACCCAACCTCACCAAATCCTACTTAACCCAACCTAACCTAACCCAACCTTACACAACATAATCTACCTAACCCAACATAATCTACCTAACCCAACCTAATCCAACCTAACCTAACTCAACCTAACCTAACCTAAAATATCCAAAGCTAAACTAACCAAACCAAACCCAACCTTACCTAACCTAACCATTAGCAACCTAACATAACCAAACCAATCCCAACCTTACCTAACCTAACCATACGCATAATAACCCAACCTAACCTCACCAAACATAACATAACCTAACCCAACCCAACCTAATGCAATTTAACCTAACGCAACCTAAACCTTCTCTACCTAACCTAACCAAACCCAACCACACAAACACAAAACAACATAACCCAACCTAACCCAACCTAACTTAACCTAACCCAACCCAACCTAACGTAATTTAACCTAACCTAACACAATCCAACTCTACCTAACCCAACCACACACAAACCAACCTATCCCAACCTAACCTAACCCAACCTAACCTAACCCAACCTAACTCAACCTATTCTACTTAACCCAACCTACCCTAAACCAACCCAACCTAACTTAATCTAACCCATCCTAAACCAACCTCACCTAACCTAATCCAAACAAACCCAAACCAAACCAACCTAAACTTACCCAACCCCACCTTACCCAACTCAACCTAACCTAACCTTACCTAACGTTACCTAATCTAACCTAACCCGACCGAACCAAACCCAATACAACCTAACAAAACCTAATCCAACCCATCCTAACCCAACCTAACCCAACCTAACCCAACCTTACCAAACCCAACCTAACGGAACCTAACCTAACCTAACCTAACCCAAGCAAACACAACCTCTCCCAACCCAACCAAACCCAACCTATCCAAACCCAACCTAACCCAATCTAACCAAACCTTACCTAACCTAACCTAACCTATCCTTACCTAACTTAACCTATCCTAACGAAACCGAACCAATCCCAACCCAACCCAACCAAACCGAAATTAATCAAACCTAACCCAACCCAACCTTACCTAACCCAACCTCACCCAACCCAACCTAACCCAACCTATACAAACCCAACATAACCCAACCTAACCTAACCTAACCTTAACTAACCTAACATAACCTAACCTAACCTAACCTAACCTATCCTAACCTAAACTAAACAAACCTCACCTAACCTATTCTAACCTAACCTTACCACACCTAACCTAACCTAACCTAACCTTTCCTAACCTAACCTAATCTCACCTAACCTAACCTAACAAAACCTAACCCAAGCTAACACAACCTCTCCCAACCCAACCTAACCATAATCTACCTTACCCAACCAAACCCAACCTCACCAAAACCTACCTAACCGACTAAACCTAACCCAACCTAAACCAACATAATCTACCTAACCCAAACTAACCTAACCAACCTAACCCAACCTAACCTAACTTAACATAACACAACTTAACCCAACCTAACCATAACCTAACCTAACCTAACCCAAACTTACCTAACCGAACCCAACCTAACCTAACCCAAGCTAACACAACCTCTCCCAACCCAACCAAACCTACCCAACCTAACCCTACTCATCCTTACCCAACCAAACTTAACCTCACCAAATCCTGCCTAACCCAACCTAACCTAACCTAACCTAACCCAACATAATCTATCTAACCCAACCTAACCCAACATAATCTACCTAACCCAACCTAAGCTAACCCAACCTAATCCAACCTAACCTAACTTAACCTAACCTAACTTAACATAACCCAACTTAACCCAACCTAACCTTACCTAACCTAACCTAACCTAACCTAACCCAACCGAACCAAACAAAACCCAACCTAACTTAACCTTTTAAATTTAACCCAACCCAACCTTATCTAACCCAACCTAATGTAACCCATCCTAACCCAACCAAACCAGCTCTACCTAACCCAACCCAACCCAACCCAACCTACCCGAACTTTACCTAACCTAACGTAACCTAACCTAACCTAACCTAACTTAACCTTAACATGACCAAACCATACCCAACCTAATTTAACCCATATTAACCCAAACTGACATGACCTAACCTAATCCAACCTAACACAACCTAACCTAACTCAACCTATCCTAACCTAACATAACTTAACCCAACCTTACCTATCCCAACCTCACCCTCCCAACATAACCCAACCTATCCAAACCCAACCTAACCCAACCTAACCGAAATTTACCTAACCTAACCAATCCATACCTAACCTAACCTAAACTAACCTAACCTAAATTAACCTAACCTAACCCAACCTAACCCAACCTAATTTAACCCAGCCTAACCCAACCTAACCCAACCGAACCAAACCAAACCCAACCTTTTCCAACCAAACGGAACTCTACATTACCCAACCAAACCCAACCTCACCCAAACCTATCTTACCCAACCTAACCTATAGCAACCTAACACAACTTAATCTACCTAACCTAACCTAACCTAACTCAACATTTCCTAACCTAACCTAACCTAACCTAACCAAACCTAACCCAAGCTAACACAACCTCTCCCATCCCAACCAAACCTAACCCAACCTAACCATACTCTACCTTACCCAACAAAACCCAACCTCACCAAAACCTACCTTACCCAACCTAACCTAACCCAACCTTAACCAACATAATCTACCTAACCCCAACCTCACCCAACCCAACATAACCCAACTTATCCAAACCCAACCTAACCCAACCTACCCTAACCCAACCTAATCCAACTTAATATACCTAACCCAACCTAACCCAACATAATCTACCTAACCCAACCTAACCTAACCCAACCTAATCCAACCTAACCTAACTCAACCTACCCTAACTTAACATAACCCAACTTAACCCAACCTTACCTAACCTAAACTAACCTAACCCAACCGAACCAAACCAAACCCAACCCAACCTAACCTTATCAAATTTAACCCAACCTTACCTTACCTAACCCAACCTTATCTAACCCATCCTAACACGACCTAACCCAGCCCTACCCAACCCAAACCAACCCAACCCAACCTAACCGAACTTTACCTAACCTAACGTAACCTAACCTTACCTAACCTAACTTAACCTAAACCTGACCCAACCATACCCAACCTAATTTAACCCATATTAACCCGAACTGACATGACCTAACCTAATCCAACCTAACACAACCTAACCTAACTCAACCTATCCTAACCTAACATAACTTAACCCAACCTTACCTAACCCAACCTCACCCAACCCAACATAACCCAACCTATCCAAACCCAACCTAACCCAACCTAACCGAACTTTACCTAACCTAACCTAACCTAACCTAACCTAACCTAACCTAACCTAACCTAACCTAACCTAACCTAACCTAACCTAACCTAACCTAACCTTACCTAACCTAACCTAACCTAACCTAACCTAACCTAACCTAAACTAACCGAACCTAACCCAACCTATTCTACTTAACCCAACCTACCCTAAACCAACCCAACCTAACCTAATCTAACCCATCCTAAACCAACCTTACCTAACCTAATCCAAACAAACCCAAACCAACCCAACCCAAACTTACCCAACCCCACCTAACCCAACTCAACCTAACCTAACCTTACCTAACGTAACCTAATCTAACTTAACCCAACCGAACCAAACCCAACACAACCCAACCCAATCTTACCTAATCAAACGAATCTCAACCCAACCTTACCTAACCCAACCTTATCTAACCCATACTAACCCAACCTTACCCAACCTCACCCAATCTAGCCTAACCCAACTTATCATAACCTAACCTATTCTGACCTGACCTTACCTTACCCAACTAATCCTAACCTAATCTAACCTTATAACCTACACATTTGCGACATTTTCAATGGTTATTTATATTAAATCATGCATTTTATAATTAGAAATAATCTCTATTTGAATAAAATCATTTCGTCAGTAAAGGGTTCTTTTGATGCTTTTTGAAATTTTCTTCTTCATATTACTTTTTTAAGTGCATTTAAGAAAAAATCTTTTGTTTCATATTGTACTGAGTGATTTTGTTTGATGTAATAGTTTTACCGACTAATTTCATTATAATTGTACTTTTTTCGCTTTCTTTGGAATCGTTTAGGATTATTTTGGTTAATTCTTATTGAAATGTACAAGTGAATAACTTTTGCACACATTTGAGTGCTTTCCAATTGTTTATTTATATTAAAACATGTATTTAATTATTGGAAATTGTTTCTAATCAAGTAAACGTTTATCGTTATTAATACATTCTTATGATACTTTTTGACCTTTAACTACTTCATATTACTTATTTAAGTGCATTTAAAAAAAATCATTTAATTATTTTGTACCGAATATTTAGTTTGATGTAATTTCGTTATAGTAGGATTTATTTCATATTCGTTGGAATCGTAAAGGATTATTTTTAGTAATTTACATTAAATTGTACAAGTGGATAACTTTTCAACATATTTAAGTGCTTTCCAATGGTTTTATTATTATAAATCATGAACTTAATAATTGGAAATTGTTTCTATTCGACTAAACTTATTTTATTGAAAATGGGTTATTTTAATGCTTCTTGATCTTTTTCTACTTCATTTTACCTAAATAAGTACGATATGGGTAGAAATAAATTTATTTATATTGTTTGAAAGATTTGGTTTAGTGTTAAAAAAAATTCCGAATTTATTCGTTATATTTTGTTTATTTCGTATTTATTTAATTCATTTATGATTATTTTTGTTATTTCACAATAAATTGTACAAGAAAATATCATTTCCACACAAGTAAGTCCTTACAATGGTTTATTAAATTAAATCATGCATTAAATAATTGGAAATGTTTCTATTTTAGAAAACTTATTTCGTTAAAATAGGTTATTATGATGCTTTTTGTTACTTACTTAACCTAACCTAACCTAAAATATCCAAAGCTAAACAAACCAAACCAAACCCAACCTTACCTAACCTAACCATAAGCAACCTAACCTAACCAAACCAATTCCAACCTAACCTAACCTAACCATACGCAACCTAACCTAACCTAACCTCACCTAACATAACCTAACCTAACCTAACTTAACCTAACCCAACCTAACCTAACGCAATTTAACCTAACGCAACCTAACCCTTCTCTACCTAACCCAACCAAACCCAACCACACACACACAAACCAACCTTACCCAAACTAACCCAACCTAACTTAACCTAACCCAACCCAACCTAACGCAATTTAACCTAACCCAACCTAACCCAACTCTACCTAACCCAACAACACACAAACCAAACAAACCCAACCTAACCTTACCCAACCTAACCTAACCCAACCTAACCCAACCTACTAAACTTAACCCAACCTACCCTAAACCAACCCAACCTAACTTAAACTAACCCATCCTAAACCAACCTTACCTAACCTAATCCAAACAAACCCAAACCAACCCAACCCAAACTTACCCAACCCCACCTAACCCAACTCAACCTAACCTAACCTTACCTAACGTTACCTAATCTAACCTAACCCGACCGAACCAAACCCAACACAACTTTACACAACCTAATCCAACCCATCCTAACCCAACCTAACCCAACCTAACCCGACCATACCCAACTAAACCTAACCGAACCTTACCTAACCTAACCTAACCCAAGCTAACACAACCTCTCCCAACCCAACCAAACCCAACCTATCCAAACCCAACATAACCCAACCTAACCTAACCTAAAATTACCTAACCTTACATAACCTAACCTAACCTAACCTATCCTAACCTAAACTAAACAAACCTAACCTAACCTATCCTATCCTAACCTTACCACACCTAACCTAACCTAACCTAACCTAAACTAACCTAACCTAACCTAACCTTTCCTAACCTAACCTAACCTAACCAAACCTAACCCAAGCTAACACAACCTCTCCCAACCCAACCAAACCTAACCCAACCTTACCATACTCTACCTTACCCAACCAAACCCAACCTCACCAAAACCTACCTAACCCAACCTCACCTAACCCAACCTTAACCAACATAATATACCTAACCCAAACTAACCTAACCCAACCTTACCCAACCTAACCTTACTTAACATAACACAACTTAACCCAAACTAACCATAACCTAACTTAACCTAACCTATCCCAACCTTACCTAACCGAACCCAACTTAACCTAACCCAAGCTTACACAACCAAACCTACCCAACCTAACCCTACTCATCCTTACCCAACCAAACCCAACCACACACACACAAACCACCCTAACCCAACCTAACCAAACCTTACCTAACCCAACCTAACCTAACCCAACCTATTCTACTTAACCCAACCTACCCTAAACCAACCCAACCTATCTTAATCCAACCCATCCTAAACCAACCTTACCTAACCTAATCCAAACAAACCCAAACCAACCCAACCCAAACTTACCCAACCCCACCTAACCCAACTCAACCTAACCTAACCTTACCTTACGTTACCTAATCTAACCTAACCCGACCGAACCAAACCCAACACAACCTAACACAACCTAATTAAACCCATCCTAACCCAACCTAACCCAACCTAACCCAACCTTACCCAACCCAACCTAACCGAACCTTACCTAACCTAACCTAACCCAAGCTAACACACGTCTCCTAACCCAACCAAACCCAACCTATCCAAACCCAACCTAACCCAATCTAACCGAACCTTACCTAACCTAACCTAACCTATTTTTACCTAACGTAACCTATCCTAAACAAACAGAACCAAACCCAACCCAACCCAACCAAACCGAAATTAATCAAACCTAATCCAACCCAACCTTACCTAACCCAACCTCACCCAACCCAACCTAACCCAACCTATCCAAACCCAACATAACCCAACCTAACCTAACCTTACCTAACCTAACATAACCTAACCTAACCTAACCTAACCTTACAACACCTAACCTAACCTAAACTAAACTAACCTAACCTAACCTAACTCAACATTTCCTAACCTAACCTAACCTAACCTAACCAAACCTAACCCAAGCTAACACAACCTCTCCCAACCCAACCAAACCTAACCCAACCTAACCATACTCTACCTTACCCAACCAAACCCAACCTCACCAAAACCTACCTTACCCAACCTAACCTAACCCAACCTTAACCAACATAATCTACCTAACCCAAACTAACCTAACCCAACCTAACCCAACCTAACCTAACTTAACATAACACAACTTAACCCAACCTAACCATAACCTAACCTAACCTAACCCAACCTTACCTAACCGAACCCAACCTAACTTAACCCAAGCTAACACAACCTCTCCCAACCCAACCAAACCTACCCAACCTAACCCTACTCATCCTTACCCAACCAAACCCAACCTCACCAAATCCTACCTAACCCAACCTAACCTAACCCAACCTTACACAACATAATCTACCTAACCCAACATAATCTACCTAACCCAACCTAATCCAACCTAACCTAACTCAACCTAACCTAACCTAAAATATCCAAAGCTAAACTAACCAAACCAAACCCAACCTTACCTAACCTAACCATTAGCAACCTAACATAACCAAACCAATCCCAACCTTACCTAACCTAACCATACGCATAATAACCCAACCTAACCTCACCAAACATAACATAACCTAACCCAAACCAACCTAACGCAATTTAACCTAACGCAACCTAAACCTTCTCTACCTAACCCAACCAAACCCAACCACACAAACACAAACCAACATAACCCAACCTAACCCAACCTAACTTAACCTAATCCAACCCAACCTAACGTAATTTAACCTAACCTAACACAATCCAACTCTACCTAACCCAACCACACACAAACCAACCTAACCCAACCTAACCTAACCCAACCTAACCTAACCCAACCTAACCCAACCTATTCTACTTAACCCAACCTACCCTAAACCAACCCAACCTATCTTAATCCAACCCATCCTAAACCAACCTCACCTAACCTAATCCAAACAAACCCAAACCAAACCAACCTAAACTTACCCAACCCCACCTTACCCAACTCAACCTAACCTAACCTTACCTAACGATACCTAATCTAACCTAACCCGACCGAACCAAACCCAATACAACCTAACAATCCTAATCCAACCCATCCTAACCCAACCTAACCCAACCTAACCCAACCTTACCAAACCCAACCTAACGGAACCTAACCTAACCTAACCTAACCCAAGCAAAACACCTCTTCCAACCCAACCAAACCCAACCTATCCAATCCCAACCTAACCCAATCTAACCGAACCTTACCTAACCTAACCTAACCTATCCTTACCTAACTTAACCTATCCTAACGAAACCGAACCAATCCCAACCCAACCCAACCAAACCGAAATTAATCAAACCTAACCCAACCCAACCTTACCTACCCCAACCTCACCCAACCCAACCTAACCCAACCTATACAAACCCAACATCACCCAACCTAACCTAACCTAACCTTACCTAACCTAACATAACCTAACCTAACCTAACCTAACCTATCCTAACCTAAACTAAACAAACCTCACCTAACCTATTCTAACCTAACCTTACCACGCCCTAACCTAACCTAACCTAACCTAACCTTTCCTAACCTAACCTAATCTAACCTAACCTAACCTAACCAAACCTAACCCAAGCTAACACAACCTCTCCCAACCCAACCTAACCATAATCTACCTTACCCAACCAAACCGAACCTCACCAAAACCTACCTAACCGACTAAACCTAACCCAACCTAAACCAACATAATCTACCTAACCCAAACTAACCTAACCAACCTAACCCAACCTAACCTAACTTAACATAACACAACTTAACCCAACTTAACCATAACCTAACCTAACCTAACCCAACCTTACCTAACCGAACCCAACCTAACCTAACCCAAGCTAACACAAACCTCTCCCAACCCAACCAAACCTACCCAACCTAACCCTACTCACCTTACCCCAACCCAAACTTAACCTCACCCAAATCCTGCGTAACCCAACCTAACCTAACCTAACCTAACCCAACATAATCTATCTAACCCAACCTAACCCAACATAATCTACCTAACCCAACCTAACCTAACCCAACCTAATCCAACCTAACCTAACTCAACCTAACCTAACTTAACATAACCCAACTTAAACCCAACCTAACCTTACCTAACCTAACCTAACCTAACCTAACCCAACCGAACCAAACAAAACCCAACCTAACCTAACCTTTTAAATTTAACCCCAACCCAACCTTATCTAACCCCAACCTAATGTACACATCCTAACCCAACCTAACCCAGCTCTACCTAACACAACCCAACCCAACCCAACCTAACCGAACTTTACCTAACCTAACGTAACCTAACCTAACCTAACCTAACTAACCTAAACATGACCAAACCATACCCAACCTAATTTAACCCATATTAACCCAAACTGACATGACCTAACCTAATCCACCTAACACAACCTAACCTAACTCAACCTATCCTAACCTAACATAACTTAACCCAACCTTACCTATCCCAACCTCACCCTCCCAACATAACCCAACCTATCCAAACCCAACCTAACCCAACCTAACCGAAATTTACCTAACCTAACCAATCCATACCTAACCTAACCTAAACTAACCTAACCTAAATTAACCTTACCTAACCCAAACTAACCCAACCTAATTTAACCAGGCCTAACCCAACCTAACCCAACCGAACCAAACCAAACCCAACCTTTTCCAACCAACGCAACTCTACATTACCCAACCAAACCCAACCTCACCCAAACCTACTTACCCAACCTAACCTATAGCACCTAACACAACTTAATCTACCTAACCTAACCTAACCTAACCTAACATGAACTAACCTAACCTAACCTAACTTTTCCTAACCTAACCTAACCTAACCTAACCTTACCTAACCTAACCTAACCTAACCCAAACTAACCTAACCTAACCCAACACAAACTAACCCAACTATACCTTACCCAACCAAACCCACCTCACCAAATCCCTACCTTACCCAACCTAACCTAACCCAACCTAACCCAACATAATCTACCTAACCCAACCTAACCCAAAAAAATCTACCTAACCCAACCTAACCTAACCTAACCTAACCCAACCTTACCTAACCGAACCCAACCTAACCTAACCCAAGCTAACACAACCTCTCCCAACCCAACCAAACCTACCCAACCTAACCCTACTCAACCTACCCAACCAAACCCAACCCTCACCAAATCCTACCTAACCCAACCTACCCTAACCCACCTAACCCAACATATCTACCTAACCCAACCTAACCCAATATAATCTACCTAACCCAACCAAACCCTAACCCAACCTAATCCAACCTAACCTAAACTCAACCTAACCTAACTTAACATAACCCAACTTAACCCAACCTTACCTAACCTAACCTAACCTAACCTAACCCACCGAACCAAACCAAACCCAACCCAACCTAACCTTATCAAATTTAACCCAACCTTACCTTACCTAACCCAACCTTATCTAACCCATCCTAACCCAACCTAACCCAGCCCTACCCAACCCAACCCAACCCAACCCAACCCAACCTAACCGAACTTTACCATACCTAACCTAACCTAACCTAACCTAACCTAACTTAACCTAAACCTGACCCAACCATACCCAACCTAATTTAACCCATATTAACCCAAACTGACATGACCTAACCTAATCCAACCTAACACAAACTAACCTAACTCAACCTATCCTAACCTAACATAACTTAACCCAACCTTACCTAACCCAACCTCACCCAACCCAACATAACCCAACCTATCCAAACCCAACGTAATTCAACCTACCCTAACCTAACCTAACCCAACTTAATCTACCTAACCCAACCTAACCCAACCTAATCCAACCTAACCTAACTCAACCTACCCTAACTTAACATAACCCAACTTAACCCAACCTTACCTAACCTAACCTAACCTAACCCAACCGAACCAAACCAAACCCAACCCAACCTAACCTTATCAAATTTAACCCAACCTTACCTTACCTAACCCAACCTTATCTAACCCATCCTAAGCCAACTTAACCCAGCCCTACCCAACCCAACCCAACCCAACCCAACCTAACCGAACTTTACCTAACCTAACGTAACCTAACCTTACCTAACCTAACTTAACCTAAACCTGACCCAACCATACCCAACCTAATTTAACCCATATTAACCCGAACTGATATGACCTAACCTAATCCAACCTAACACAACCTAACCTAACTCAAACTATCCTAACCTAACATAACTTAACCCAACCTTACCTAACCCAACCTCACCCAACCCAACATAACCCAACCTATCCAAACCCAACCTAAACCAACCTAACCGAACTTTACCTAACCTAACCTATCCTAACCTAACCTAACCTAACCTAACCTAACCTAACCTAACCTAACCTAACCTAACCTAACCTAACCTAACCTAACCTAACCTAACCTACCCTAACCTAAACTAACCGAACCTAACCCAACCTATTCTACTTAACCCAACCTACCCTAAACCAACCCAACCTAACCTAATCTAACCCATCCTAAACCAACCTTACCTAACCTAATCCAAACAAACCCAAACCAACCCAACCCAAACTTACCCAACCCTACCTAACCCAACTCAACCTAACCTAACCTTACCTAACGTAACCTAACCTAACCTAACCTAACCTAACCTAACCTAACCTAACCTAACCTAACCTAACCTAACCTAACCTAACTAACCTTACCTAACCTAACCTAACCTAACCTAACCTAACCTAACCAAACCTAACCCAAGCTAACACAACCTCTCCCACATCAACCAAACCTAACCGAACCTAACCATACTCTACCTTACCCAACCAAACCCAACCTCACCAAAACCTACCTAACCCAACCTAACCTAACCCAACCTAAACCAACATAATCTACCTAACCCAAACTAACCTAACCCAACCTAACCCAACCTAACTTAACATAACACAACTTAACCCAACTTAACCATAACCTAACCTAACCTAACCCAACCTTACCTAACCGAACCCAACCTAACCTAACCCAAGCTAACACAACCTTTCCCAACCCAACCAAACCTACCCAACCTAACCCTACTCATCCTTACCCAACCAAACCCAACCTCACCAAATCCTACCTTACCCAACCTAACCTAACCCAACCTAACCCAACTTAATCTACCTAACCCAACCTAACCCAACATAATCTACCTCACCCAACCTAACCTAACCTAACCTAACCCAACCTTCCCTAACCGAACCCAACCTGACCTAACCCAAGCTAACACAACCTCTCCCAACCCAACCAAACCTACCCAACTAAACCCTACTCATCCTTACCCAACCAAACCCAACCTCACCACATCCTACCTAACCCAACCTAACCTAACCCAACCTAACCCAACATAATCTACCTAACCCAACCTAACCCAACATAATCTACCTAACCCAACCTAACCTAACCCAACCTAATCCAACCTAACCTAACTCAACCTAACCTAACTTAACATAACCCAACTTAACCCAACCTAACCTAACCTAACCTAACCTAACCTAACCCAACCGAACCAAACCAAACCCAACCCAACCTAACCTTATCAAATTTAACTCAATCCAACCTTACCTAACCAAACCTAATTTAATCCATCCTAACCCAACCTAACCCAGCCCTACCTAACCCACCCCAACCCAAACTAACCGAACTTTACCTAACCTAACGTAACCTAACCTAACCTAACCTAACTTAACCTAAACCTGACCCAACCATACCTAACCTAATTTAACCCATATTAACCCATACTGACATGACCTAACCTAATCCAACGTAACACAACCTAACCTAACTCAACCTATCCTAACCTAACATAACTTAACCCAACCTTACCTAACCCAACCTCACCCAACCCAACATAACCCAACCTATCCAAACCCAACCTAACCCATCCTAACCGAACTTTACCTAACCTAACCTAACTTATCCATACCTAACCTAACCTAAACTAACCTAACCTAAATTAACCTAACCTAACCCAACCTAACCCAACCTAATTTAACCCAGCCTAACCCAACCTAACCCAACCCAACCCAACCAAACCAAACCCAACCTAACCCAACCCAACCCAACTCTACATTACCCAACCCAACCCAACTCTACATTACCCAACCAAACACAACATCACACAAACCTATCTTACCCAACCTAACCTATAGCAACCTAACCCAACATAATCTACCTAACCTAACCTAACCTAACCTTACCTAACCTAACATAAACTAACCTAACCTAACCTAACCCAACCCAAACTAACCCAATCTCACCCAAACTTACCTAATCCAACCTTAACTAACCTAACCCAACATAATCTACCTAACCCTATCTAACCTAACCCAACCTAACCCAAACTATCCTTACTCAACCTAACCTCACCATACCCAACCCAAACCAACCCAACCCAACCCAACCTAACCTAACCAATTAAAAATCATTTGTTTCATATTGTACTGAGTGTTTTTGTTTGATGTAATAGTTTTTCCGACTATTATCGTTATTATTGGATTTATTTCTTATTCATTGGAATCGTTTATAATTCTTAAGGGTTAATTCACATTAAATTTTACAAGTGGATATCATTTCCACACATTTAAATCCTTTCCAATCGTTTATTTAAATTTAATCATGCATTAAATTATTGAAAATTGTTTCTATTTAAGTAAACTTATTTCGTGATAAATACGTTCTTATAATACTTTTTGACCTTTTTCACTTCTTATTACTTAATAAAGTGCATTTATGTAAAAATCAATTAATTCATATTGTTACGAGTGATTTTGTTTGATGTAATATTTTTACCGACTAATTTCATTATAATTGTACTTTTTTCGTTTTCTTTGGAATCGTGTAGGATTATTTTGGTTAATTCTTATTCAAATGTACAAGTGAATAACTTTTGCACACATTTGAGTGCTTTCCAATGGTTTATTTATAATAAATCATGCATTTAATAATCGGAAGTTTATTCTATTCGAGTATACTTATTTCGTTAAAAATTGGTTCTTTTTATTCTTTTTAATCTTTTTCTACTTCATATTACTTCTTTTATTACATTAAAAAAAAAAATCTTTTGTTTTATTCTGTACCGAATGATTTTGTTGATGTAATACTTTTACCGACTAATTTAGTTATTATTAGATTCATTTTGTATTCATTGGAATCGTTTAATATTCTTTTGGTTAATTCTCATTCATTTGTACAAGTGGAAAATTACCACACATTTGAGTCCTTTCCAATTGTTTATTTATATTAAAACATGTATTTAATTGCTGGAAATTGTTTCTAATCAAGTAAATGTTTATCGTTATTAATACGTTCTTATGATACTTTTTGACCTTTTTCTACTTCATATTACTTATTTAAGTGCATTTAAGTAAAAATCATTTAATTTTATGTACCGAATATTTAGTTTGATGTAATTTCGTTATAGTTGGATTTATTTCATATTCTTGGAATCGTATAGGATTATTTTGAGTAATTTACATTAAATTGTACAAGTGGATAACTTTTCAACATATTTAAGTGCTTTCAAATGGTTTCAATATAATAAATCATGAACTTAATAATTAGAAATTGTTTCTAATCGAATAAACTTATTTTATTGAAAATGGGTTATTTTAATGCTTCTTGATCTTTTTCTACTTCATTTTACCTAAATAAGTACGATATGGGTAGAAATAAATTTATTTATATTGTTTGAGTGATTTGGTTTAGTGTAAAAAATTTCCGAATATATTCGTTATATTTTGTTTATTTCGTATTCATTTAATTCATTTATGATTATTTTTGTTATTTCACAATAAATTGTACAAGAAAATATCATTTCCACACAAGTAAGTCCTAACAATGGTTTATTCAGATTAAATCATGCATTAAATAATCGGAAATGTTTCTATTTGAGAAAACGTATTTCGTTAAAATAGGTTATTATTATGCTTTTTGTTACTTACTTAAACTAACCTAACCTAAAATATCCAAAGCTAAACTAACCAAACCAAACCCATCCTTACCTAACCTAACCATAAGCAACCTAACCTAACCAAACCAATCCCAAACTAACCAAACCTAACCATACGCATAATAACCTAACATAACCTCACCTAACATAACCTAACCTAACCTAACTTAACCTAACCTAACCCAACCTAACGCAATTTAACCTAACCCAACCTAACCCAAATCTACCTAACCCAACCACACACAAACCAACCTAACCCAACCTAAACTAACCCAACCTAACCTAACCCAATCTAACCCAACCTATTCTACTTAACCCAACCTACCCTAAACCAACCCAACCTAACCTAATCTAACCCATCCTAAAACAACCTTACCTAACCTAATCCAAACAAACCCAAACCAACCCAACCTAAACTTACCCAACCCCACCTAACCCAACTCAACCTAACCTAACCTAACCTCACCTAACATAACCTAACCTAACCAAACTTAACCTAACCCAACCCAACCTAACGCAATTTAACCTAAAGCAACCTAACCCTTCTCTACCTAACCCAACCAAACCCAACCACACACACAAATTAACCTAACCCAACCTAACCCAAACTAACTTAACCTAATCCAACACAACCTAAAGCAATTTAACCTAACCCAACCTAACCCAACTCTACCTAACCCAACCACACACAAACCAACCTAACCCAACCTAACCTATCCCAACCTAACCTAACACAACCTAACCCAACCTATTCTACTTAACCCAACCTACCCTAAACCAAACCAACCTAACCTAATCTAACCCATCCTAAAACAACCTTACCTAACCTAATCCAAACAAACCCAAACTAACCAAACCCAAACTTACCCAACCCTACCTAACCCAACTCAACCTAACCTAACCTAACCTCACCTAAGATAACCTAACCTAACCTAACTTAACCTCTCCCAACCCAACCTAACGCAATTTAACCTAACGCAACCTAACCCTTCTCTACCTAACCCAAACAAACTCAACCACACACACACTAACTAACCTTACCCAACCTAACCCAAACTAACATAACCCAACCCAACCCAACCTAACGCAATTTAACCTAACCCAACCTAACCCAACTCTACCAAACCTAATCACACACAAACCAACCTAACCCAACCTAACCTAACCCAACCTAACCTAACCTAACCTAACCTAACCTAACCTAACCTAACCTAACCTAACCTAACCTAACCTTACCTAACCATACGCAACCTAACCTAACCTAACATCACCTAACATAACCTAACCTAACCAAACTTAACCTAACCCAACCCAACCTAATGCAATTTAACCTAACGCAACCTAACCCTTCTCTACCTAACCCAAACAAACTCAACCACACACACACTAACTAACCTTACCCAACCTAACCCAAACTAACATAACCCAACCCAACCCAACCTAACGCAATTTAACCTAACCCAACCTAACCCAACTCTACCAAACCTAATCACACACAAACCAACCTAACCCAACCTAACCTAACCCAACCTAACCTAACCTAACCCAACCTACCCTAAACTAACCCAACCTAACCTAATCTAACCCATCCTAAACCAACCTTACCTAACCTAATCCAAACAAACCCAAACCAACCCAACCCAAAACTTACCCAACCCCACCTAACCCAACTCAACCTAACCTAACCTTACCTAACGTTACCTAATCTAACCTAACCCAACCGAACCAAACCCAACACAACCCAACCTAATCTAACCTAATCAAACGAATCACAACCCAACCTTACCTAACCCAACCTAATCTAACCCATACTAACCCAACCTTACCCAATCTCACCCAATCTAGCCTAACCCAACCTATCCTAACCTAACCTAACCTTACCTAACCTAACCCAACTAATCCTAACCTAATCTAACCTTATAACCTACACATTTGCGACATTTTCAATGGTTATTTATATTAAATCATGCATTTTATAATTAGAAATAATTTCTATTTGAATAAAATCATTTCGTCAGTAAAGGGTTCTTTTGATGCTTTAAGAAATTTTCTTCTTCATATTACTTTTTTAAGTGCATTTAAGAAAAAATCTTTTGTTTCATATTGTACTGAGTGATTTTGTTTAATGTAATAGTTTTACCGACTAATTTCATTATAATTGTACTTTTTTCGCTTTCTTTGGAATCGTTTAGGATTATTTTGGTTAATTCTTATTGAAATGTACAAGTGAATAACTTTTGCACACATTTGAGTGCTTTCCAATGGTTTATTTATAATAAATCATGCATTTAATAATCGGAAGTTGTTTCTTTTCGAGTAAACTTATTTCGTTAAAAATGGGTTCTTTTAATTCTTTTTAATCTTTTTCTACTTCATATTACTTCTTTAATTGCATTTTTAAAAAAATCATTTGTTTCATTCTGTACCGAATGATTTTGTTGATGTAATAGTTTTACCGACTAATTTAGTTATAATTGGCTTCATTTCGTATTCATTCGAATCGTTTAATATTCTTTTGGTTAATACTCATTCATTTGTACAAATGGATAATTATCACACTTTTGAGTCCTTTCCAATTGTTTATTTATATTAAAACATGTATTTAATTATTGGAAATTGTTTCTAATCAAGTAAACGTTTATCGTTATTAATACGTTCTTATGATACTTTTGGCCCTTTATCTACTTCATATTACTTATTTAAGTGCATTTAAGTAAAAATCATTTAATTTTATGAAACGAATATTTAGTTTGATGTAATTTCGTTATAGTTGGATTTATTTCATATTCGTTGGAATCGTATAGGATTATTTTGAGTAATTTACATTAAATTGTACAAGTGGATAACTTTTATACATATTTAAGTGCTTTCAAATGGTTTCATTATTATAAATCATGAACTTAATAATTGGAAATTGTTTCTAATCGAATAAACTTATTTTATTGAAAATTGGTTATTTTAATGCTTCTTGATCTTTTTCTACTTCATTTTACCTAAATAAGTACGATATGGGTAGAAATAAATTTATTTATATTGTTTGAAAGATTTGGTTTAGTACAAAAAAATTTCCGAATTTATTCGTTATATTTTGTTTATTTCGTATTCATTTAATTCATTTATGATTATTTTTTTTTTACAATAAATTGTACAAGAAAATATCATTTCCACACAAGTAAGTCCTTACAATGGTTTATTTAGATTAAATCATGCATTAAATAATTGGAAATGTTTCTATTTTAGAAAACTTATTTCGTTAAAATAGGTTATTATTATGCTTTTTGTTACTTACTTAACCTAACCTAACCTAAAATATCCAAAGCTAAACTAACCAAACCAAACCCAACCTTACCTAACCTAACCATAAGCAACCTAACCTAACCACACCAATCCCAACCTCACCTAACCTAACCATACGAAACCTAACCAAACCTAACCTCACCTAACATAACCTAACCTAACCTAACTTAACCTAACCCAACCTAACCTAACGCAATTTAACCTAACGCAACCTAACCCTTCTCTACCTAACCCAACCAAACCCAACCACACACACACAAACAAACCTAACCCAACCTAACCCAACCTAACTTAACCTAACCCAACCCAACCTAACGCAATTTAACCTAAACCAACCTAACCCAACTCTACCAAACCCAACCACACACAAACCAACCTAACCCAACCTAACCTAACCCAACCTAACCTAACCCAACCTAATCCAACCTATTCTACTTAACCCAACCTACCCTAAACCAACCCAACCTAACTTAATCTAACCCATCCTAAACCAAACTTACCTAACCTAATCCAAACAAACCCAAACAACCCAACCCAAACTTACCCAACCCCACCTAACCCAACTCAACCTAACCTAACCTTACCTTACGTTACCTAATATAACCTAACCCGACCGAACCAAACCCAACACAACCTAACACAACCTAATCCAACCCATCCTAACCCAACCTAACCCAACCTTACCCAACCCAACCTAACCGAACCTTACCTAACCTAAACTAACCCAAGCTAACACAACCCCTCCTAACCCAACCAAACCCAACCTATCCAAACCCAACCTAACCCAATCTAACCGAACCTTACCTAACCTAACCTATCCTTACCTAACGTAACCTATCCTAACCAAACAGAACCAAACCCAACCTAACACAACCAAACCGAAATTAATCAAACCTAACCCAACCCAACCTTACCTAACCCAACCTCACCCAACCCAACCTAACCCAACCTATCTAAACCCAACATAACCCAACCTAACCTTACCTTACCTAACCTAACATAACCTAACCTAACCTAACCTAACCTAACCTATTCTAACCTAAACTAAACAAACCTAACCTAACCTAACCTATCCTAACCTAACCTTACCACACCTAAACTAACCTAACCTAACCTAAACTAACCTAACCTAACCCTATCCTAACCTTTCCTAACCTAACCTAACCTAACCTAACCTGACCTAACCAAACCTAACCCAAGCTAACACAACCTCTCCCAACCCAACCAAACCTAACCCAACCTAACCATACTCTACCTTACCCAACCATACCCAACCTTACCAAAACCTACCTAACCCAACCTAACCTAACCCAACCTAAACCAACATAATCTACCTAACCCAAACTAACCTAACCCAACCTAACCCAACCTAACCTAACTTAACATAACACAACTTAACCCAACCTAACCATAACCTAACCTAACCTACCTAACCCAACCTTACCTAACCGAATCCAACCTAACCTAACCCAAGCTAACACAACCTCTCCCAACCCAACCAAACCTACCCAACCTAACCCTACTCATCCTTACCCAACCAAACCAAACCTCACCAAATCCTACCTAACCCAACCTAACCTAACCCAACCTAACACAACATAATCTACCTAACCCAACCTAACCCAACATAATCTACCTAACCCAACCTAACCTAACCCAACCTAATCCAACCTAACCTAACTCAACCTAACCTAACCTAACCTAACCTAACCTAACCTAACCTAACCTAACCTAACCATACGCATAATAACCTAACCTAACCTCACCTAACCTAACCTAACCTAACCTAACCTAACTTAACCTAACCCAACCCAACCTAACGCAATTTAACCTAACCCAACCTTACCCAACTCTACCTAACCCAACCACACACAAACCACCTAACCCAACCTAACCTAACCCAACCTAACCTAACCCAACCTAACCCAACCTATTCTACTTAACCCAACCTACCCTAAACCAACGCAACCTAACTTAATCTAACCCATCCTAAACAACCTTACCTAACCTAATCCAAACAAACCCAAACCAAACCAACCCAAACTTACCCAACCCCACCTAACCCAACACAACCTAACCTAACCTTACCTAACGTTACCTAATCTAACCTAACCCGACCGAACCAAAACCCAACACAACCTAACAAAACCTAATCCAACCCATCCTTACCCAACCTAACCCAACCTAACACAAACTTACCCAAACCAACCTAACCGAACCTTACCTAACCTAACCTAACCCAACCCAACCAAACCCAACCTATCCAAACCCAACGTAACCTAACCTAACCTAACCTAACCTAACCTACCTTACCTAACCTAACCTAACCTAACCTTATCAAACCTTACCCAATCCAACCTTACCTAACCCTACCTCACCTAACCCAACCGAACCCAACCTATCCAAACCAGACATAACCCAACCTAACCTAACCTAACCTTACCTAACCTAACATAATTTAACCTAACCGAACCTAACCTAACCTAACCTAACCTAACCTAACCTAACCTAACCTAACCTAACCTAACCTAACCTAACCCAACCTAACCCAACATAATCTACCTAACCCAACCTAACCTAACCCAACCTAATCCAACCTAACCTAACTCAACCTAACCTAACTTAACATAACCCAACTTAACCCAACCTAACCTAACCTAACCTAACCTAACCCAACCGAACCAAACCAAACCCAACCCAACCTAACCTTATCAAATTTAACTCAATCCAACCTTACCTAACCAAACCTAATTTAATCCATCCTAACCCAACCTAACCCAGCCCTACCTAACCCACCCCAACCCAACCCAAACTAACCGAACTTTACCTAACCTAACGTAACCTAACCTAACCTAACCTAACTTAACCTAAACCTGACCCAACCATACCCAACCTAATTTAACCCATATTAACCCATACTGACATGACCTAACCTAATCCAACGTAACACAACCTAACCTAACTCAACCTATCCTAACCTAACATAACTTAACCCAACCTTACCTAACCCAACCTCACCCAACCCAACATAACCCAACCTATCCAAACCCAACCTAACCCATCCTAACCGAACTTTACCTAACCTAACCTAACCTAACCTATCCATACCTAACCTAACCTAAACTAACCTAACCTAAATTAACCTAACCTAACCCAACCTAACCCAACCTAATTTAACCCAGCCTAACCCAACCTAACCCAACCCAACCCAACCAAACCAAACCCAACCTAACCCAACCTAACCCAACTCTACATTACCCAACCCAACCCAACTCTACATTACCCAACCAAACACAACATCACACAAACCTATCTTACCCAACCTAACCTATAGCAACCTAACCCAACATAATCTACCTAACCTAACCTAACCTTACCTAACCTAACATAAACTAACCTAACCTAACCTAACCCAACCCAAACTAACCCAATCGCACCCAAACTTACCTAATCCAACCTTAACTAAACTAACCCAACCTAATCTACCTAACCCTATCTAACCTAACCCAACCTAACCCAAACTAACCTTACTCAACCTAACCTCACCATACCCAACCCAAACCAACCCAACCCATCCAACCTAACCTAACCAATTAAAAATCATTTGTTTCATATTGTACTGAGTGTTTTTGTTTGATGTAATAGTTTTTCCGACTATTATCGTTATTATTGGATTTATTTCTTATTCATTGGAATCGTTTATGATTCTTAAGGGTTAATTCACATTAAATTTTACAAGTGGATATCATTTCCACACATTTAAATCCTTTCCAATCGTTTATTTAAATTTAATCATGCATTAAATTATTGAAAATTGTTTCTATTTAAGTAAACTTATTTCGTGATAAATACGTTCTTATAATACTTTTTGACCTTTTTCACTTCTTATTACTTAATAAAGTGCATTTATGTAAAAATCAATTAATTCATATTGTTACGAGTGATTTTGTTTGATGTAATATTTTTACCGACTAATTTCATTATAATTGTACTTTTTTCGTTTTCTTTGGAATCGTTTAGGATTATTTTGGTTAATTCTTATTCAAATGTACAAGTGAATAACTTTTGCACACATTTGAGTGCTTTCCAATGGTTTGTTTATAATAAATCATGCATTTAATAATCGGAAGTTTATTCTATTCGAGTATACTTATTTCGTTAAAAATTGGTTCTTTTTATTCTTTTTAATCTTTTTCTACTTCATATTACTTCTTTAATTACATTTAAAAAAAAATCTTTTGTTTTATTCTGTACCGAATGATTTTGTTGATGTAATAGTTTTACCGACTAATTTAGTTATAATTAGATTCATTTTGTATTCATTGGAATCGTTTAATATTCTTTTGGTTAATTCTCATTCATTTGTACAAGTGGAAAATTACCACACATTTGAGTCCTTTCCAATTGTTTATTTATATTAAAACATGTATTTAATTATTGGAAATTGTTTCTAATCAAGTAAACGTTTATCGTTATTAATACGTTCTTATGATACTTTTTGACCTTTTTCAACTTCATATTACTTATTTAAGTGCATTTAAGTAAAAATCATTTAATTTTATGTACCGAATATTTAGTTTGATGTAATTTCGTTATAGTTGGATTTATTTCATATTCGTTGGAATCGTATAGGATTATTTTGAGTAATTTACATTAAATTGTACAAGTGGATAACTTTTCAACATATTTAAGTGCTTTCAAATGGTTTCATTATAATAAATCATGAACTTAATAATTAGAAATTGTTTCTATTCGAATAAACTTATTTTATTGAAAATGGGTTATTTTAATGCTTCTTGATCTTTTTCTACTTCATTTTACCTAAATAAGTACGATATGGGTAGAAATAAATTTATTTATATTGTTTGAGTGATTTGGTTTAGTGTAAAAAATTTCCGAATATATTCGTTATATTTTGTTTATTTCGTATTCATTTAATTCATTTATGATTATTTTTGTTATTTCACAATAAATTGTACAAGAAAATATCATTTCCACACAAGTAAGTCCTAACAATGGTTTATTCAGATTAAATCATGTATTAAATAATCGGAAATGTTTCTATTTGAGAAAACTTATTTCGTTAAAATAGGTTATTATTATGCTTTTTGTTACTTACTTAAACTAACCTAACCTAAAATATCCAAAGCTAAACTAACCAAACCAAACCCATCCTTACCTAACCTAACCATAAGCAACCTAACCTAACCAAACCAATCCCAAACTAACCAAACCTAACCATACGCATAATAACCTAACCTAACCTAACCTCACCTAACATAACCTAACCTAACCTAACTTAACCTAACCTAACCCAACCTAACGCAATTTAACCTAACCCAACCTTACCCAAATCTACCTAACCCAACCACACACAAACCAACCTAACCCAACCTAACCTAACCCAACCTAACCTAACCCAATCTAACCCAACCTATTCTACTTAACCCAACCTACCCTAAACCAACCCAACCTAACCTAATCTAACCCATCCTAAAACAACCTTACCTAACCTAATCCAAACAAACCCAAACCAACCCAACCTAAACTTACCCAACCCCACCTAACCCAACTCAACCTAACCTAACCTAACCTCACCTAACATAACCTAACCTAACCAAACTTAACCTAACCCAACCCAACCTAACGCAATTTAACCTAAATCAACCTAACCCTTGTCTACCTAACCCAACCAAACCCAACCACACACACAAATTAACCTAACCCAAACTAACTTAACCTAATCCAACACAACCTAAAGCAATTTAACCTAACCCAACCTAACCCAACTCTACCTAACCCAACCACACACAAACCAACCTAACCCAACCTAACCCAACTCAACCTAACCTAACCTAACCTCACCTAACATAACCTAACCTAACCTAACTTAACCTTACCCAACCCAACCTAACGCAATTTAACCTAACGCAACCTAACCCATCCTACCTAACCCAACCAAACCCAACCACACTCACACTAACTAACCTTACCCAACCTAACCCAAACTAACATAACCCAACCCAACCCAACCTAACGCAATTTAACCTAACGCAACCTAACACTTCTCTACCTAACCCAACCAAAGCCAACCACACACACACAAACTAACCTAACCCAACTTAACACAAACCTATTCTACTTAACCCAACATAACCTAAACCAACCCAACCTAACATAATCTAACCCATCCTAACCCAACCTTAAACTAACCTAATCCAAACAAACCCAAACCAACCCAACCCAAACTTACCCAACCCAACCTAACCCAACTCAACCTAAACAAACCAATCCCAACCTTACCTAACATAACCATACGCAACCTAACCTTACCTAACCTTACCTAACATAACCTAATCTAACCTAACCCAACCGAACAAAACCCAACACAACCCAACCAGACCTAACACAATTTAACCTAACCCAACCTAACCCAACTCTACCTAACCCAACCACACACAAACCAACCTAACCCAACCTAACCTAACCCAACCTAACCCAACCTATTCTACTTAACCCAACCTACCCTAAACTAACCCAACCTAACCTAATCTAACCCATCCTAAACCAACCTTACCTAACCTAATCCAAACAAACCCAAACCAACCCAACCCAAAACTTACCCAACCCCACCTAACCCAACTCAACCTAACCTAACCTTACCTAAACTTACCTAACATAACCTAATCTAACCTAACCCAACCGAACAAAACCCAACACAACCCAACCAGACCTAACACAATTTAACCTAACCCAACCTAACCCAACTCTACCTAACCCAACCACACACAAACCAACCTAACCCAACCTTACCTAACCCAACCTAATCTAACCCATACTAACCCAACCTTACCCAACCTCACCCAATCTAGCCTAACCCAACCTATCCTAACCTAACCTAACCTAACCTTACCTAACCTAACCCAACTAATCCTAACCTAATCTAACCTTATAACCTACACATTTGCGACATTTTCAGTGATTATTTATATTAAATCATGCATTTTATAATTAGAAATAATTTCTATTTGAATAAAATCATTTCGTCAGTAAAGGGTTCTTTTGATGCTTTAAGAAATTTTCTTCTTCATATTACTTTTTTAAGTGCATTTAAGAAAAAATCTTTTGTTTCATATTGTACTGAGTGATTTTGTTTAATGTAATAGTTTTACCGACTAATTTCATTATAATTGTACTTTTTTCGCTTTCTTTGGTATCGTTTAGGATTATTTTGGTTAATTCTTATTCAAATGTACAAGTGAATAACTTTTGCACACATTTGAGTGCTTTCCAATGGTTTATTTATAATAAATCATGCATTTAATAATCGGAAGTTGTTTCTATTCGAGTAAACTTATTTCGTTAAAAATGGGTTCTTTTAATTCTTTTTAATATTTTTCTACTTCATATTACTTCTTTAATTGCATTTTAAAAAAAATCATTTGTTTCATTCTGTACCGAATGATTTTGTTGATGAAATAGTTTTACCGACTAATTTAGTTATAATTGGATTCATTTCGTATTCATTGGAATCGTTTGATATTCTTTTGGTTTATTCTCATTCATTTGTACAAGTGGAAAATTACCACACATTTGAGTCCTTTACAATTGTTTATTTATATTAAAACATGTATTTAATTATTGGAAATTGTTTCTAATCAAGTAAACGTTTATCGTTATTAATACGTTCTTTTGATACTTTTTGACCTTTTTCTACTTTATATTACTTATTTAAGTGCATTTAAGTAAAAATCATTTAATTTTATGTACCGAATATTTAGTTTGATGTAATTTCGTTATAGTTGGATTTATTTCATATTCGTTGGAATCGTATAGGATTATTTTGAGTAATTTACATTAAATTGTACAAGTGGATAACTTTTCAACATATTTAAGTGCTTTCAAATGGTTTCTTTATAATAAATCATGAACTTAATAATTGGAAATTGTTTCTATTCGACTAAAATTATTTTATTGAAAATGGGTTATTTTAATGCTTCTTGATCTTTTTCTACTTCATTTTACCTAAATAAGTACGATATGGGTAGAAATAAATTTATTTATATTGTTTGAAAGATTTGGTTTAGTGTAAAAAAATTTCCGAATTTATTCGTTATATTTTGTTTATTTCGTATTCATTTAATTCATTTATGATTATTTTTTTTTTTACAATAAATTGTACTAGAAAATATCATTTCCACACAAGTAAGTCCTTACAATGGTTTATTTAGATTAAATCATGCATTAAATAATTGGAAATGTTTCTATTTTAGAAAACTTATTTCGTTAAAATAGGTTATTATTATGCTTTTTGTTACTTACTTAACCTAACCTAACCTTAAATATCCAAAGCTAAACTAACCAAACCAAACCCAACCTTACCTAACCTAACCATAAGCAACCTAACCTAACCACACCAATCCCAACCTCACCTAACCTAACCATACGCAACCTAACCTAACCTAACCTCACCTAACATAACCTAACCTAACCTAACTTAACCTAACCCAACCTAACCTAAAGCAATTTAACCTAACGCAACCTAACCCTTCTCTACCTAACCTAACCAAACCCAACCACACACACACAAACCAACCTAACCCAAACTAACCCAACCTAACTTAACCTAACCCAACCCAACCTAACGCAATTTAACCTAACCCAACCTAACCCAACTCTACCTAACCCAACCACACACAAACCAACCTAACCCAACCTAACCTAACCCAACCTAACCTAACCCAACCTAATCCAACCTATTCTACTTAACCCAACCTAACCTAAACCAACCCAACCTAACTTAATCTAACCCATCCTAAACCAATCTTACCTAACTTAATTAAACAAACCCAAACAACCCAACCCGAACTTACCCAACCCCACCTAACCCAACTCAACCTAACCTAACCTTACCTTACGTTACCTAATATAACCTAACCCGACCGAACCAAACCCAACATAACCTAACACAACCTAATCCAACCCATCCTAACCCAACCTAACCCAACCTAACCCAACCTTACCCAACCCAACCTAACCGAACCTTACCTAACCTAACCTAACCCAAGCTAACACAACCCCTCCTAACCCAACCAAACCCAACCTATCCAAACCCAACCTAACCCAATCTAACCGAACCTTACCTAACCTAACCTAACCTATCCTTACCTAACGTAACCTATCCTAACCAAACAGAACCAAACCCAACCTAACACAACCAAACCGAAATTAATCAAACCTAACCCAACCCAACCTTACCTAACCCAACCTCACCCAACCCAACCTAATCCAACCTATCTAAACCCAACATAACCCAACCTAACCTTACCTTACCTAACCTAACATAACCTAACCTAACCTAACCTAACCTATTCTAACCTAAACTAAACAAACCTAACCTAACCTATCCTAACCTAACCTTACCACACCTAACCTAACCTAACCTAACCTAAACTAACCTAACCTAACCTAACCTAACCTTTCCTAACCTAACCTAACCTAACCTAACCTAACCTAACCAAACCTAACCCAAGCTAACACAACCTCTCCCAACCCAACCAAACCTAACCCAACCTAACCATACTCTACCTTACCCAACCAAACCCAACCTCACCAAAACCTACCTAACCCAACCTAACCTAACCCAACCTAAACCAACATAATCTACCTAACCCAAACTAACCTAACCCAACCTAACCCAACCTAACCTAACTTAACATAACACAACTTAACCCAACCTAACCATAACCTAACCTAACCTAACCTAACCCAACCTTACCTAACCGAATCCAACCTAACCTAACCCAAGCTAACACAACCTAACCCAGCCCTACCCAACCCAACCCAACCCAACCCAACCTAACCGAACTTTTCCTGACCTAACGTAACCTAACCTTACCTAACCTAACCATAAGCAACCTAACCTAACCACACCAATCCCAACCTCACCTAACCTAACCATACGCAACCTAACCTAACCTAACCTCACCTAACATAACCTAACCTAACCTAACTTAACCTAACCCAACCTAACCTAACGCAATTTAACCTAACGCAACCTAACCCTTCTCTACCTAACCCAACCAAACCCAACCAAACACACACAAACCAACCTAACCAAACCTAACCCAACCTTACTTAACCTAACCCAACCCAACCTAACGCAATTTAACCTAACCCAACCTAACCCAACTCTACCTAACCCAACCACACACAAACCAACCTAACCCAACCTAATATAACCCAACCTAACCTAACCCAACCTAATCCAACCTATTCTACTTAACCCAACCTACCCTAAACCAACCCAACCTAACTTAATCTAACCCAACCTAAACCAATCTTACCTAACCTAATCCAAACAAACCCAAACAACCCAACCCAAACTTACCCAACCCCACCTAACCCAACTGAACCTAACCTAACCTTACCTTACGTTACCTAATATAACCTAACCCGGCCGAACCAAACCCAACACAACCTAACACAACCTAATCCAACCCATCCTAACCCAACCTAACCCAAACTAACCCAACTTTACCCAACCCAACCTAACCGAACCTTACCTAACCTAACCTAACCCAAGCTAACACAACCTCTCCCGACCCAACCAAAACCCAAACTATCCAAACCCAACCTAACCCAATCTAACCGAACCTTACCTAACCTAACCTAACCTATCCTTACCTAACGTAACCTATCCTAACCAAACCGAACCAAACCCAACCCAACCCAACCAAACCGAAACTAATCAAACACTACCCAACCCAACCTTACCTAACCTAACCTCACCCAACCCAACATAACCCAACCTATCCAAACCCAACCTAAACCAACCTAACCTAACCCAACCTATTCTACTTAACCTTACCTACCCTAAACCAACCCAACCTAACCTAATCTAACCCATCCTAAACCAACCTTACCTAACCTAATCCAAACAAACCCAAACCAACCCAACCCAAACTTACCCAACCCCACCTAACCCAACTCAACCTAACCTAACCTTACCTAACGTAACCTAATCTAACTTAACCCAACCGAACCAAACCCAACACAACCCAACCCAATCTTACCTAATCAAACGAATCACAACCCAACCTTACCTAACCCAACCTTATCTAACCCATACTAACCCAACCTTACCCAACCTCACCCGATCCAGCCTAACCCAACTTATCCTAACCTTACCTAATCTGACCTGACCTTACCTTACCCAACTAATCCTAACCTAATCTAACCTTATAACCTACACATTTGCGACATTTTCAATGGTTATTTATATTAAATCATGCATTTGATAATTAGAAATAATCTCTATTTGAATAAAATCATTTCGTCAGTAAAGGGTTCTTTTGATGCTTTTTGAAATTTTCTTCTTCATATTACTTTTTTAAGTGCATTTAAGAAAAAATCTTTTGTTTCATATTGTACTGAGTGATTTTGTTTGATGTAATAGTTTTACCGACTAATTTCATTATAATTGTACTTTTTTCGCTTTCTTTGGAATCGTTTAGGATTATTTTGGTTAATTATCATTCATTTGTACAAGTGGAAAATTACCACACATTTGAGTCCTTTCCAATTGTTTATTTATATTAAAACATGTATTTAATTATTGGAAATTGTTTCTAATCAAGTAAACGTTTATCGTTATTAATACGTTCTTTTGATACTTTTTGACCTTTTTCTACTTTATATTACTTATTTAAGTGCATTTAAGTAAAAATCATTTAATTTTATGTACCGAATATTTAGTTTGATGTAATTTCGTTATAGTTGGATTTATTTCATATTCGTTGGAATCGTATAGGATTATTTTGAGTAATTTACATTAAATTGTACAAGTGGATAACTTTTCAACATATTTAAGTGCTTTCCAATGGTTTTATTATTATAAATCATGAACTTAATAATTGGAAATTGTTTCTATTCGACAAAACTTATTTTATTGAAAATGGGTTATTTTAATGCTTCTTGATCTTTTTCTACTTCATTTTACCTAAATAAGTACGATATGGGTAGAAATAAATTTATTTATATTGTTTGAAAGATTTGGTTTAGTGTTAAAAAAATTTCCGAATTTATTCGTTATATTTTGTTTATTTCGTATTTATTTAATTCATTTATGATTATTTTTGTTATTTCACAATAAATTGTACAAGAAAATATCATTTCCACACAAGTAAGTCCTTACAATGGTTTATTAAATTAAATCATGCATTAAATAATTGGAAATGTTTCTATTTTAGAAAACTTATTTCGTTAAAATAGGTTATTATGATGCTTTTTGTTACTTACTTAACCTAACCTAACCTAAAATATCCAAAGCTAAACAAACCAAACCAAACCCAACCTTACCTAACCTAACCATAAGCAACCTAACCTAACCAAACCAATTCCAACCTAACCTAACCTAACCATACGCAACCTAACCTAACCTAACCTCACCTAACATAACCTAACCTAACCTAACTTAACCTAACCAATCCTAACCTAACGCAATTTAACCTAACGCAACCTAACCCTTCTCTACCTAACCCAACCAAACCCAACCACACACACACAAACCAACCTTACCCAAACTAACCCAACCTAACTTAACCTAACCCAACCCAACCTAACGCAATTTAACCTAACCCAACCTAACCCAACTCTACCTAACCCAACAACACACAAACCAAACAAACCCAACCTAACCTTACCCAACCTAACCTAACCCAACCTAACCCAACCTACTCTACTTAACCCAACCTACCCTAAACCAACCCAACCTAACTTAAACTAACCCATCCTAAACCAACCTTACCTAACCTAATCCAAACAAACCCAAACCAACCCAACCCAAACTTACCCAACCCCACCTAACCCAACTCAACCTAACCTAACCTTACCTAACGTTACCTAATCTAACCTAACCCGACCGAACCAAACCCAACACAACTTTACACAACCTAATCCAACCCATCCTAACCCAACCTAACCCAACCTAACCCGACCATACCCAACTAAACCTAACCGAACCTTACCTAACCTAACCTAACCCAAGCTAACACAACCTCTCCCAACCCAACCAAACCCAACCTATCCAAACCCAACATAACCCAACCTAACCTAACCTAAAATTACCTAACCTTACATAACCTAACCTAACCTAACCTATCCTAACCTAAACTAAACAAACCTAACCTAACCTATCCTATCCTAACCTTACCACACCTAACCTAACCTAAACTAACCTAAACTAACCTAACCTAACCTAACCTTTCCTAACCTAACCTAACCTTACCTAACCTAACCTAACCTAACCAAACCTAACCCAAGCTAACACAACCTCTCCCAACCCAACCAAACCTAACCCAACCTTACCATACTCTACCTTACCCAACCAAACCCAACCTCACCAAAACCTACCTAACCCAACCTAACCTAACCCAACCTTAACCAACATAATATACCTAACCCAAACTAACCTAACCCAACCTTACCCAACCTAACCTTACTTAACATAACACAACTTAACCCAAACTAACCATAACCTAACTTAACCTAACCTATCCCAACCTTACCTAACCGAACCCAACCTAACCTAACCCAAGCTTACACAAACAAACCTACCCAACCTAACCCTACTCATCCTTACCCAACCAAACCCAACCACACACACACAAACCAACCTAACCCAACCTAACCAAACCTTACCTAACCCAACCTAACCTAACCCAACCTAACCCAACCTATTCTACTTAACCCAACCTACCCTAAACCAACCCAACCTATCTTAATCCAACCCATCCTAAACCAACCTTACCTAACCTAATCCAAACAAACCCAAACCAACCCAACCCAAACTTACCCAACCCCACCTAACCCAACTCAACCTAACCTAACCTTACCTTACGTTACCTAATCTAACCTAACCCGACCGAACCAAACCCAACACAACCTAACACAACCTAATCAAACCCATCCTAACCCAACCTAACCCAACCTAACCCAACCTTACCCAACCCAACCTAACCGAACCTTACCTAACCTAACCTAACCCAAGCTAACACACGTCTCCTAACCCAACCAAACCCAACCTATCCAAACCCAACCTAACCCAATCTAACCGAACCTTACCTAACCTAACCTAACCTATTTTTACCTAACGTAACCTATCCTAAACAAACAGAACCAAACCCAACCCAACCCAACCAAACCGAAATTAATCAAACCTAATCCAACCCAACCTTACCTAACCCAACCTCACCCAACCCAACCTAACCCAACCTATCCAAACCCAACATAACCCAACCTAACCCAACCTTACCTAACCTAACATAACCTAACCTAACCTAACCTAACCTTACAACACCTAACCTAACCTAACCTAAACTAACCTAACCTAACCTAACTCAACATTTCCTAACCTAACCTAACCTAACCTAACCAAACCTAACCCAAGCTAACACAACCTCTCCCAACCCAACCAAACCTAACCCAACCTAACCATACTCTACCTTACCCAACCAAACCCAACCTCACCAAAACCTACCTTACCCAACCTAACCTAACCCAACCTTAACCAACATAATCTACCTAACCCAAACTAACCTAACCCAACCTAACCCAACCTAACCTAACTTAACATAACACAACTTAACCCAACCTAACCATAACCTAACCTAACCTAACCCAACCTTACCTAACCGAACCCAACCTAACTTACCCCAAGCTAACACAACCTCTCCCAACCCAACCAAACCTACCCAACCTAACCCTACTCATCCTTACCCAACCAAACCCAACCTCACCAAATCCTACCTAACCCAACCTAACCTAACCCAACCTTACACAACATAATCTACCTAACCCAACATAATCTACCTAACCCAACCTAATCCAACCTAACCTAACTCAACCTAACCTAACCTAAAATATCCAAAGCTAAACTAACCAAACCAAACCCAACCTTACCTAACCTAACCATTAGCAACCTAACATAACCAAACCAATCCCAACCTTACCTAACGTAACCATACGCATAATAACCCAACCTAACCTCACCAAACATAACATAACCTAACCCAAACCAACCTAACGCAATTTAACCTAACGCAACCTAAACCTTCTCTACCTAACCCAACCAAACCCAACCACACAAACACAAACCAACATAACCCAACCTAACCCAACCTAACTTAACCTAATCCAACCCAACCTAACGTAATTTAACCTAACCTAACACAATCCAACTCTACCTAACCCAACCACACACAAACCAACCTAACCCAACCTAACCTAACCCAACCTAACCTAACCCAACCTAACCCAACCTATTCTACTTAACCCAACCTACCCTAAACCAACCCAACCTATCTTAATCCAACCCATCCTAAACCAACCTCACCTAACCTAATCCAAACAAACCCAAACCAAACCAACCTAAACTTACCCAACCCCACCTTACCCAACTCAACCTAACCTAACCTTACCTAACGATACCTAATCTAACCTAACCCGACCGAACCAAACCCAATACAACCTAACAATCCTAATCCAACCCATCCTAACCCAACCTAACCCAACCTAACCCAACCTTACCAAACCCAACCTAATGGAACCTAACCTATCCTAACCTAACCCAAGCAAACACAACCTCTCCCAACCCAACCAAACCCAACCTATCCAAACCCAACCTAACCCAATCTAACCGAACCTTACCTAACCTAACCTAACCTATCCTTACCTAACTTAACCTATCCTAACGATACCGAACCAATCCCAACCCAACCCAACCAAACCGAAATTAATCAAACCTAACCCAACCCAACCTTACCTAACCCAACCTCACCCAACCCAACCTAACCCAACCTATACAAACCCAACATCACCCAACCTAACCTAACCTAACCTTACCTAACCTAACATAACCTAACCTAACCTAACCTAACCTATCCTAACCTAAACTAAACAAACCTCACCTAACCTATTCTAACCTAACCTTACCACGCCTAACCTAACCTAACCTAACCTAACCTTTCCAAACCTAACCTAATCTAACCTAACCTAACCTAACCAAACCTAACCCAAGCTAACACAACATCTCCCAACCCAACCTAACCATAATCTACCTTACCCAACCAAACCGAACCTCACCAAAACCTACCTAACCGACTAAACCTAACCCAACCTAAACCAACATAATCTACCTAACCCAAACTAACCTAACCAACCTAACCCAACCTAACCTAACTTAACATAACACAACTTAACCCAACTTAACCATAACCTAACCTAACCTAACCCAACCTTACCTAACCGAACCCAACCTAACCTAACCCAAGCTAACACAACCTCTCCCAACCCAACCAAACCTACCCAACCTAACCCTACTCATCCTTACCCAACCAAACTTAACCTCACCAAATCCTGCGTAACCCAACCTAACCTAACCTAACCTAACCCAACATAATCTATCTAACCCAACCTAACCCAACATAATCTACCTAACCCAACCTAACCTAACCCAACCTAATCCAACCTAACCTAACTCAACCTAACCTAACTTAACATAACCCAACTTAACCCAACCTAACCTTACCTAACCTAACCTAACCTAACCTAACCCAACCGAACCAAACAAAACCCAACCTAACCTAACCTTTTAAATTTAACCCAACCCAACCTTATCTAACCCAACCTAATGTAACACATCCTAACCCAACCTAACCCAGCTCTACCTAACACAACCCAACCCAACCCAACCTAACCGAACTTTACCTAACCTAACGTAACCTAACCTAACCTAACCTAACTTAACCTAAACATGACCAAACCATACCCAACCTAATTTAACCCATATTAACCCAAACTGACATGACCTAACCTAATCCAACCTAACACAACCTAACCTAACTCAACCTATCCTAACCTAACATAACTTAACCCAACCTTACCTATCCCAACCTCACCCTCCCAACATAACCCAACCTATCCAAACCCAACCTAACCCAACCTAACCGAAATTTACCTAACCTAACCAATCCATACCTAACCTAACCTAAACTAACCTAACCTAAATTAACCTTACCTAACCCAAACTAACCCAACCTAATTTAACCAAGCCTAACCCAACCTAACCCAACCGAACCAAACCAAACCCAACCTTTTCCAACCAAACGCAACTCTACATTACCCAACCAAACCCAACCTCACCCAAACCTATCTTACCCAACCTAACCTATAGCATCCTAACACAACTTAATCTACCTAACCTAACCTAACCTAACCTAACATGAACTAACCTAACCTAACCTAACTTTTCCTAACCTAACCTAACCTAACCTAACCTTACCTAACCTTACCTAACCTAACCCTAAACTAACCTAACCTAACCCAACACAAACTAACCCAACTATACCTTACCCAACCAAACCCAACCTCACCAAATCCTACCTTACCCAACCTAACCTAACCCAACCTAACCCAACATAATCTACCTAACCCAACCTAACCCAAAAAAATCTACCTAACCCAACCTAACCTAACCTAACCTAACCCAACCTTACCTAACCGAACCCAACCTAACCTAACCCAAGCTAACACAACCTCTCCCAACCCAACCAAACCTACCCAACCTAACCCTACTCAACCTTACCCAACCAAACCCAACCTCACCAAATCCTACCTAACCCAACCTACCCTAACCCAACCTAACCCAACATAATCTACCTAACCCAACCTAACCCAACATAATCTACCTAACCCAACCAAACCCTAACCCAACCTAATCCAACCTAACCTAACTCAACCTAACCTAACTTAACAAAACCCAACTTAACCCAACCTTACCTAACCTAACCTAACCTAACCTAACCCAACCGAACCAAACCAAACCCAACCCAACCTAACCTTATCAAATTTAACCCAACCTTACCTTACCTAAACCAACCTTATCTAACCCATCCTAACCCAACCTAACCCAGCCCTACCCAACCCAACCCAACCCAACCCAACCCAACCTAACCGAACTTTACCATACCTAACCTAACCTAACCTAACCTAACCTAACTTAACCTAAACCTGACCCAACCATACCCAACCTAATTTAACCCATATTAACCCAAACTGACATGACCTAACCTAATCCAACCTAACACAAACTAACCTAACTCAACCTATCCTAACCTAACATAACTTAACCCAACCTTACCTAACCCAACCTCACCCAACCCAACATAACCCAACCTATCCAAACCCAACCTAATCCAACCTACCCTAACCCAACCTAACCCAACTTAATCTACCTAACCCAACCTAACCCAACCTAATCCAACCTAACCTAACTCAACCTACCCTAACTTAACATAACCCAACTTAACCCAACCTTACCTAACCTAACCTAACCTAACCCAACCGAACCAAACCAAACCCAACCCAACCTAACCTTATCAAATTTAACCCAACCTTACCTTACCTAACCCAACCTTATCTAACCCATCCTAACCCAACTTAACCCAGCCCTACCCAACCCAACCCAACCCAACCCAACCTAACCGAACTTTACCTAACCTAACGTAACCTAACCTTACCTAACCTAACTTAACCTAAACCTGACCCAACCATACCCAACCTAATTTAACCCATATTAACCCGAACTGATATGACCTAACCTAATCCAACCTAACACAACCTAACCTAACTCAACCTATCCTAACCTAACATAACTTAACCCAACCTTACCTAACCCAACCTCACCCAACCCAACATAACCCAACCTATCCAAACCCAACCTAAACCAACCTAACCGAACTTTACCTAACCTAACCTATCCTAACCTAACCTAACCTAACCTAACCTAACCTAACCTAACCTAACCTAACATAACCTAACCTAACCTAACCTTACCTAACCTAACCTAACCTAACCTAACCTAACCTACCCTAACCTAAACTAACCGAACCTAACCCAACCTATTCTACTTAACCCAACCTACCCTAAACCAACCCAACCTAACCTAATCTAACCCATCCTAAACTAACCTTACCTAACCTAATCCAAACAAACCCAAACCAACCCAACCCAAACTTACCCAACCCCACCTAACCCAACTCAACCTAACCTAACCTTACCTAACGTAACGTAACCTAACCTAACCTAACCTAACCTAACCTAACCTAACCTAACCTAACCTAACCTAACCTAACCTAACCTAACTAACCTTACCTAACCTAACCTAACCTAACCTAACCTAACCTAACCAAACCTAACCCAAGCTAACACAACCTCTCCCACATCAACCAAACCTAACCGAACCTAACCATACTCTACCTTACCCAACCAAACCCAACCTCACCAAAACCTACCTAACCCAACCTAACCTAACCCAACCTAAACCAACATAATCTACCTAACCCAAACTAACCTAACCCAACCTAACCCAACCTAACTTAACATAACACAACTTAACCCAACTTAACCATAACCTAACCTAACCTAACCCAACCTTACCTAACCGAACCCAACCTAACCTAACCCAAGCTAACACAACCTTTCCCAACCCAACCAAACCTACCCAACCTAACCCTACTCATCCTTACCCAACCAAACCCAACCTCACCAAATCCTACCTTACCCAACCTAACCTAACCCAACCTAACCCAACTTAATCTACCTAACCCAACCTAACCCAACATAATCTACCTCACCCAACCTAACCTAACCTAACCTAACCCAACCTTCCCTAACCGAACCCAACCTAACCTAACCCAAGCTAACACAACCTCTCCCAACCCAACCAAACCTACCCAACTAAACCCTACTCATCCTTACCCAACCAAACCCAACCTCACCACATCCTACCTAACCCAACCTAACCTAAGCCAACCTAACCCAACATAATCTACCTAACCCAACCTAACCCAACATAATCTACCTAACCCAACCTAACCTAACCCAACCTAATCCAACCTAACCTAACTCAACCTAACCTAACTTAACATAACCCAACTTAACCCAACCTAATCTTACCTAACCTAACCTAACCTAACCCAACCGAACCAAACCAAACCCAACCCAACCTAACCTTATCAAATTTAACTCAATCCAACCTTACCTAACCAAACCTAATTTAATCCATCCTAACCCAACCTAACCCAGCCCTACCTAACCCACCCCAACCCAAACTAACCGAACTTTACCTAACCTAACGTAACCTAACCTAACCTAACCTAACTTAACCTAAACCTGACCCAACCATACCCAACCTAATTTAACCCATATTAACCCATACTGACATGACCTAACCTAATCCAACGTAACACAACCTAACCTAACTCAACCTATCCTAACCTAACATAACTTAACCCAACCTTACCTAACCCAACCTCACCCAACCCAACATAACCCAACCTATCCAAACCCAACCTAACCCATCCTAACCGAACTTTACCTAACCTAACCTAACTTATCCATACCTAACCTAACCTAAACTAACCTAACCTAAATTAACCTAACCTAACCCAACCTAACCCAACCTAATTTAACCCAGCCTAACCCAACCTAACCCAACCCAACCCAACCAAACCAAAACCCAACCTAACCCAACCCAACCCAACTCTACATTACCCAACCCAACCCAACTCTACATTACCCAACCAAACACAACATCACACAAACCTATCTTACCCAACCTAACCTATAGCAACCTAACCCAACATAATCTACCTAACCTAACCTAACCTAACCTTACCTAACCTAACATAAACTAACCTAACCTAACCTAACCCAACCCAAACTAACCCAATCTCACCCAAACTTACCTAATCCAACCTTAACTAACCTAACCCAACATAATCTACCTAACCCTATCTAACCTAACCCAACCTAACCCAAACTATCCTTACTCAACCTAACCTCACCATACCCAACCCAAACCAACCCAACCCAACCCAACCTAACCTAACCAATTAAAAATCATTTGTTTCATATTGTACTGAGTGTTTTTGTTTGATGTAATAGTTTTTCCGACTATTATCGTTATTATTGGATTTATTTCTTATTCATTGGAATCGTTTATAATTCTTAAGGGTTAATTCACATTAAATTTTACAAGTGGATATCATTTCCACACATTTAAATCCTTTCCAATCGTTTATTTAAATTTAATCATGCATTAAATTATTGAAAATTGTTTCTATTTAAGTAAACTTATTTCGTGATAAATACGTTCTTATAATACTTTTTGACCTTTTTCACTTCTTATTACTTAATAAAGTGCATTTATGTAAAAATCAATTAATTCATATTGTTACGAGTGATTTTGTTTGATGTAATATTTTTACCGACTAATTTCATTATAATTGTACTTTTTTCGTTTTCTTTGGAATCGTTTAGGATTATTTTGGTTAATTCTTATCAAATGTACAAGTGAATAACTTTTGCACACATTTGAGTGCTTTCCAATGGTTTTATTTATAATAAATCATGCATTTAATAATCGGAAGTTTATTCTATTCGAGTATACTTATTTCGTTAAAAATTGGTTCTTTTTATTCTTTTTAATCTTTTTCTACTTCATATTACTTCTTTTATTACATTTAAAAAAAAATCTTTTGTTTTATTCTGTACCGAATGATTTTGTTGATGTAATACTTTTACCGACTAATTTAGTTATAATTAGATTCATTTTGTATTCATTGGAATCGTTTAATATTCTTTTGGTTAATTCTCATCATTTGTACAAGTGGAAAATTACCACACATTTGTCTCCTTTCCAATTGTTTATTTATATTAAAACATGTATTTAATTGCTGGAAATTGTTTCTAATCAAGTAAATGTTTATCGTTATTAATACGTTCTTATGATACTTTTTGACCTTTTTCTACTTCATATTACTTATTTAAGTGCATTTAAGTAAAAATCATTTAATTTTATGTACCGAATATTTAGTTTGATGTAATTTCGTTATAGTTGGATTTATTTCATATTTTTGGAATCGTATAGGATTATTTTGAGTAATTTACATTAAATTGTACAAGTGGATAACTTTTCAACATATTTAAGTGCTTTCAAATGGTTTCAATATAATAAATAATGAACTTAATAATTAGAAATTGTTTCTAATCGAATAAACTTATTTTATTGAAAATGGGTTATTTTAATGCTTCTTGATCTTTTTCTACTTCATTTTACCTAAATAAGTACGATATGGGTAGAAATAAATTTATTTATATTGTTTGAGTGATTTGGTTTTAGTGTAAAAAATTTCCGAATATATTCGTTATATTTTGTTTATTTCGTATTCATTTAATTCATTTATGATTATTTTTGTTATTTCACAATAAATTGTACAAGAAAATATCATTTCCACACAAGTAAGTCCTAACAATGGTTTATTCAGATTAAATCATGCATTAAATAATCGGAAATGTTTCTATTGAGAAAACGTATTTCGTTAAAATAGGTTATTATTATGCTTTTTGTTACTTACTTAAACTAACCTAACCTAAAATATCCAAAGCTAAACTAACCAAACCAAACCCATCCTTACCTAACCTAACCATAAGCAACCTAACCTAACCAAAACCAATCCCAAACTAACCAACCTAACCATACGCATAATAACCTAACCTAACCTCACCTAACATAACCTAACCTAACTTAACCTAACCTAACCCAACCTAACGCAATTTAACCTAACCCAACCTAACCCAAATCTACCTAACCCAACCACACACAAACCAACCTAACCCAACCTAAACTAACCCAACCTAACCTAACCCAATCTAACCCAACCTATTCTACTTAACCCAATCTACCCTAAACCAACCCAACCTAACCT
>NC_086345.1:167145-184645 GCF_032445375.1 Bacillus rossius redtenbacheri
GGTTACGTTAGGTAAAGTTAGATAAGGTTAGGTTGCGAATGGTTAGGTTAGGTAAGGTTGGGATTGGTTTGGTTAGGTTGAGTTGGGTTAGGTTAAGTTGGGTGAGTTTAGGTTGGGTTGGTTTGGGTTTGTTTGGATTAGGTTAGTTTAAGGTTGGGTTAGGATGGGTTAGATTAGGTTAGGTTGGGTTGGTTTAGGGTAGGTTGTGTTAAGTAGAATAGGTTGGGTTAGGTTGGGTTAGGTTAGGTTGGGTTAGGTTGGGTTAGGTTGGTTTGTGTGTGTGTGGTTGGGTTTGGTTGGGTTAGGTAGAGAAGGGTTAGGTTGCGTTAGGTTAAATTGCGTTAGGTTGGGTTGGGTTAGGTTAAGTTATGTTAGGTTAGGTTATGTTAGGTGAGGTTAGGTTAGGTAAGGTTGCGTATGGTTAGGTTAGGTTAGGTTAGGTAAGGTTAGGTTAGGTTAGGTTAGGTTGGGTTAGGTTAGGTTGGGTTAGGTTGGTTTGTGTGTGGTTGGGTTAGGTAGAGTTGGGTTAGGTTGGGTTAGGTTAAATTGCGTTAGGTTGGGTTGGGTTAGGTTAAGTTAGTTTGGGTTAGGTTGTTTTGTGTGTGGTTGGGTTAGGTAGAGTTGGGTTAGGTTGGGTTAGGTTAAATTGCGTTAGGTTGGGTTGGATTAGGTTAAGTTAGGTTGGGTTAGGTTGGTTAGGTTGGTTTGTGTGTGTGTGTGGTTGGGTTTGGTTGGGTTAGGTAGAGAAGGTTTAGGTTGCGTTAGGTTTAAATTGCATTAGGTTGGGTTGGGTTACGTTAAGTTAGGTTAGGTTAGGTTATGTTAGGTGAGGTTAGGTTAGGTTAGGTTGAGTTGAATTAGGTGGGTTTGGTAAGTTTGGGTTGGGTTGGTTTGGGTTAGTTTGGATTAGGTTAGGTAAGGTTGTTTTAGGATGGGTCAGATTAGGTTAGGTTGGGTTGGTTTAGGGTAGGTTGGGTTAAGTAGAATAGGTTGGGTTAGGTTGGGTTAGGTTAGGTTGGGTTAGGTTAGGTTGGGTTAGGTTAGGTTGGGTTAGGTTAGTTTGTGTGTGGTTGGGTTAGGTAGAGTTGTGTTAGGTTGGGTTAGGTTAAATTGCATTAGGTTGGGTTGGATTAGGTTAAGTTAGATTGGATTAGGTTGGGTTAGGTTGGTTTGTGTGTGTGTGGTTGGGTTTGGTTGGGTTAGGTAGAGAAGGTTTAGGTTGTGTTAGGTTAAATTGCGTTAGGTTGGGTTGGGTTAGGTTAAGTTAGGTTAGGTTAGGTTATGTTAGGTGAGGTTAGGTTAGGTTATTATGCGTATGGTTAGGTTAGGTAAGGTTGGGATTGGTTTGGTTAGGTTAGGTTGCTTATGGTTAGGTTAGGTAAGGTTGGGTTTGGTTTGGTTAGTTTAGCTTTGGATATTTAGGTTAGGTAAGGTTAAGTAAGTAACAAAAAGCATCATAATAACCTATTTTAACGAAATAAGTTTTCTAAAATAGAAACATTTCCAATTATTTAATGCATGATTTAATCTAAATAAACCATTGTAAGGACTTACTTGTGTGGAAATGATATTTTCTTGTACAATTTATTGTGAAATAACAAAAATAATCATAAATGAATTAAATGAATACGAAATAAACAAAATATGACGAATAAATTCGGAAATATTTTACACTAAACCAAATTACTCAAACAATATAAATAAATTTATTTCTACCCATATCGTACTTATTTAGGTAAAATGAAGTAGAAAAAGATCAAGAAGCATTAAAATAACCCATTTTCAATAAAAAAAAGTTTAGTCGAATAGAAACAATTTCCAATTATTAAGTTCATGATTTATTATAATGAAAACCATTTGAAAGCACTTAAATATGTTGAAAAGTTATCCACTTGTACAATTTAATGTAAATTACTCAAAATAATCCTATACGATTCCAACGAATATGAAATAAATCTAACTATAACGAAATTACATCAAACTTAATATTCGGTACAGTAAATTAAATGATTTTTACTTAAATGCACTTTAATAAGTAATATGAAGTAGAAAAAGGTCAAAAAGTATTATAAGAACCTATTTATAACGAAATAAGTTTACTCGAATTGAAAACAAATTTTAATTATTTAATGCATGATTTATTATAAATAAACTATTAAAATGCATTCAAATGTGTAGAATACTTATCCACTTGTAGGATTGGATGTGAATTAACCAAAATACGATACCAAGATTACGAAAATAAAATCCAATTATAACGGAATTAGTCGGTATAACTATTACAACAAACAAAATTATTCGGTACAATATGAAACAAATGATTTTACTTGAATGCACTTAAAGAAGTAATATGAAGTAGAAAAAGAACAAAAATCATCAAAATAACTCATTTATAACTAAATAAGTTGATTCACATAGAAACCATTGCCAATTAAATTTATTCTTAATAAACAATTGGAAAGGACTCAAATGTGTGAAAATGTAATCTACTCGTACAATTTAATAAGAATTAACAAAAATAATCATAAACGATTACAATGAATACTAAATTACCTAATTATATGGAATTATTTCGGAAAATTATTACATTAAACCAAATCACTCTTAACGGAATACAACAATTGATTTCATCTAAATGTACTTATTTAGGTAAAATTAAGTAGAAAAAGAACTTAAAGCATCATAATAACCCATTTTAACGAAATAAGTTTTTTTCGAATAGAAACAATTCCCAAATATTAAATGCATGAATTAATCGAATTAAATATTGGAAAGATCTCAAATATGTGGAAATGTTATCCGATTGTACGATTTAATATGAATTACCAGAAGAATAGTAAACAATTCCAATGATTACGAAATAAATCCAATTCTAACGGAATTAGTCGGTATAACTATTAAATCAAACAAAATCATTCGATACAATATGAAACAAATGATTTTCTCTTAAATGCTCTTAAAGAAGTAATATGAAGCAGAAAAAGATTAAAAAGAACTAAAACAACCCAGTTTTAAACGAATTAATTTTACTGGAATAGAATCAATTTCCAATAATAAATGCATTATTTATTATATATAAACAATTGAAAAGCACTCAAATGAGGGGGAATGTTATCTACTTGTACAATTTAATGTAAATGAACCAAATAATTCTATACGATTCCAACGAATATGAAATAAAGCCAATTATAACGAAATTTGTGGGTTAAACTATTACATCAAACAAAAATTCGGTACAATATAAATTAAATGAATTTTACTTAAATGCACTTAAATAAGTAATATGAAGTAGAAAAAGTTCAAAAAGGATCATAAGAACGTATTAATAACAATATACGTTTACTTGATTAGAAACAATTTCCAATAATTAAATACATGTTTTAATATAAATAAACAATTGGAAAGGACTCAAATGTGTGGAAATGTTCTGCACTTTTAAAATTAAATGTGAATTAACCTTTAAGAATCATAAACGATTCGAATGAATACGAAATTAATCCTATAATAACGATAATAGTCGGAAAAACTATTACATCAAACAAAATCACTCAGTAACAATTTGAAACAAATTATTTTATTATTAAAAGCACTTAAATATGTAATATGAAGTAGAAAAATATCAAAAAGCATCAAAATAAACCATTAATAACGAAATAAGTTTATTTAGATAGAAATTATTTCCAATTATTAATTTCATGAATTATTATTATTAAACCATTGGAAAGGACTAAAATGTGCGGAAATGTTATCCACTTGTACAATTTAATGTGAATTAACCAAAAGATTCTTATACGATTCCAACGAATATGAAATAAATCCAATTATAACGAAATTTGTGCGTAAAACTATTACATCAAACCAAATATTCGGTACAATTTAAATTTAATGAATTTTACTTAAATGCACTAAAAGAAATAGAATTTGTCAAAAAAAAATCAAAAATACCTTATAATAACGAAATAAGTTCATTCCAATAAAAACAATTTCCAATTATTAAATGCATGATTTATTATAAAAAAAACCATTGAAATGACTCAAATGTGTGGTAATTTTATCCACTTGTACATTTTAATGAGAATTAACCAAAAGAATATTAAACGATTCCAATGAATACGAAATGAATCCAATTATAATGAAATTAGTCGGTAAAAACTATTACATCAAACAAAATCACTCAGTACAATATGAAACAAATGATTTTTGCTTAAATGCACTTAAAAAAGTAATATGAAAAAGAAAATTTCAAAAAGCATCAAAAGAACACTTTACTGACGAAATAAGTTTATTCAAATAGAAACAATTTTTAATTATAAAATGCATGATTTAATATAAAAAACCATTGAAAATGTCGCAAATGTGTGAAAATGATATCCACATGAACAATTTAATGTGAAGGTTCGATTAGGTTAGGATTAGTTAGGTAAGGTTAGGTAAGGTTAGGTTAGGTTAGGATAGGTTGGGTTAGGTTGTATTGGGTAAAGTTGGGTAAGGTTGGGTTAGTATGGGTTAGATTAGGTTGGGTTAGGTAAGGTTGGGTTGTGAGTCGTTTGATTAGGTTAGATTGGGTTGGTTTGTGTTGGGTTTTGTTCGGTTGGGTTAGGTTAGATTAGGTTACGTTAGGTAAGGTTAGGTTAGGTTAGGTTGCGTATGGTTAGGTTAGGTAAGGTTGGAATTGGTTTGGTTAGGTTGAGTTGGGTTAGGTTGGATTGGGTAAGTTTGGGTTGGGTTGGTTTGGGTTTGTTTGGATTAGGTTAGTTAAGGTTGGTTTAGGATGGGTTATATTAGGTTAGGATGGGTTGGTTTAGGGTAGGTTGGGTTAAGTAGAATAGGTTGGGTTTGGTTGGGTTAGGTTGGTTTGTGTGTGTGTGGTTGGGTTTGGTTGGGTTAGGTAGAGATGGGTTAGGTTGCGTTAGGTTAAATTGCGTTAGGTTGGTTTGGGTTAGGTTAAGTTAGGTTAGGTTAGGTTATGTTAGGTGAGGTTAGGTTAGGTTGCGTATGGTTAGGTTAGGTAAGGTTGGGATTGGTTTAGTTAGGTTAGCTTGCTTATGGTTAGGTTGCTTATGGTTAGGTTAGGTAAGGTTGGGTTTGGTTTGGTTAGTTTAGATTTGGTTATTTTAGGTTAGGTTAGGTTAAGTAAGTAACAAAAAGCATTATAATAACCTATTTTAACGAAATAAGTTTTCTCAAATAGAAACATTTCCAATTATTTAATGCATGATTTAATCTAAATAAACCATTGTAAGGACTCACTTGTGTGGAAATGATATTTTCTTGTAATATTTATTGTGAAAAAACAAAAATAATCATAAATTAATTAAATAAATACGAAATAAAAAAATATAACGAATAAATTTAGAAATTTTTTTACACTAAACCAAATCACTCAAACAATATAAATAAATTTATTTCTACCCATATCGTACTTATTTAGGTAAAATGAAGTAGAAAAAGATCAAGAAGCATTAAAATAACCCATTTTCAATAAAATAAGTTTAGTCGAATAGAAACAATTTCCAATTATTAAGTTCATGATTTATTATAATGAAACCATTTGAAAGCACTTAAATATGTTGAAAAGTTATCCACTTCTACAATTTAATGTAAATTTCAAAAAATAATCCTATACGATACCAACGAATATGAAATAAATCCAACTATAACGAAATTACATCAAACTAAATATTCGGTACATAAAATTAAATGATTTTTACTTAAATGCACTTAAATAAGTAATATGAAGTAGAAAAAGGTCAAAAAGTATCATAAGAACGTATTAATAACGATAAACGTTTACTTGATTAGAAACAATTTCCAATAATTAAATACATGTTTTAATATAAATAAACAATTGGAAAGGACTCAAATGTGTGGTAATTTTCCACTTGTACAAATGAATGAGAATTAACCAAAAGAATATTAAACGATTCCAATGAATACAAAATGAATCTAATTATAACTAAATTAGTCGGTAAAACTATTACATCAAAAAAACCTTCGGTACAGAATGAAACAAATAATTTTTTTTAAATGTAATTAAAGAAGTAATATGAAGTAGAAAAAGATTAAAAAGAATTAAAAGAACCCATTTTTAACGAAATAAGTATACTCAAATAGAAAAAACTTCCGATTATTAAATGCATGATTTATTATAAATAAACCATTGGAAAGCACTCAAATGTGTGCAAAAGTTATTCACTTGTACATTTGAATAAGAATTAAACAAAATAATCCTAAACGATTCCAAAGAAAACGAAAAAAGTACAATTATAATGAAATTAGTCGGTAAAACTATTACATCAAACAAAAATCACTCAGTACAATATGAAACAAATGATTTTTTCTTAAATGCACTTAAAAAAGTAATATGAAGAAGAAAATTTCAAAAAGCATCAAAAGAACCGTTTACTGACGAAATGATTTTATTCAAATAGAAATTATTTCTAATTATAAAATGCATGATTTAATATAAAATAACCATTGTAAATGTCGCAAATGTGTGAAAATGATATCCACATGAACAATTTAATGTGAAGGTTAGATTAGGTTAGGATTAGTTGGGTTAGGTTAGGTAAGGTTAGGTTAGGTTAGGTTAGGATAGGTTGGGTTAGGTTGTATTGGGTAAAGTTGGGTAAGGTTGGGTTAGTATGGGTTAGATTAGGTTGGGTTAGGTAAGGTTGGGTTGTGATTCGTTTGATTAGGTTAGATTGGGTTGGGTTGTGTTGGGTTTGGTTCGGTTGGGTTAGGTTAGATTAGGTTACGTTAGGTAAGGTTAGGTTAGGTTGAGTTGGGTTAGGTGGGGTTGGGTAAGTTTGGGTTGTGTTGGTTTGGGTTTGTTTGGATTAGGTTAGGTAAGGTTGGTTTAGGATGGGTTAGATTAGGTTAGGTTGGGTTGGTTTAGGGCAGGTTGGGTTAAGTAGAATAGGTTGGGTTAGGTTGGGTTAGGTTAGGTTGGGTTAGGTTGGTTTGTGTGTGGTTGGGTTAGGTAGAGTTGGGTTAATTTGTGTTAGTTTAAATTGCGTTAGGTTGGGTTGGGTTAGGATAAGTTAGGTTGGGTAAGGTTGGGTTAGGTTGGTTTGTGTGTGTGTGGTTGGGTTTGGTTGGGGTTAGGTAGGGAAGGGTTAGGTTGTGTTAGGTTAAATTGTGTTAGGTTGCGTATGGTTTGGTTAGGTTGAGTTGGGTTAGGTTGGGTTGGGTAAGTTTGGGTTGGGTTGGTTTGGGTTTGTTTGGATTAGGTTAGGTAAGGTTGGTTTAGGATGGGTTAGATTAGGTTAGGTTGGGTTGGTTTAGGGTAGGTTGGGTTAAGTAGAATAGGTTGGGTTAGGTTGGATTGGGTAAGGTTGGGTAAGGTTGGGTTAGTATGGGTTAGATTAGGATGGGTTAGGTTAAGGTTGGGTTGTGATTCGTTTGATTAGGTTAGATTGGGTTGGGTTGTGTTGGGTTTTATTCGGTTGGGTTAGGTTAGATTAGGTTACATTAGGTAAGGTTAGGTAAGGTTAGGTTGCATATGGTTAGGTTAGGTAAGGTTGGGATTGGTTTGGTTAGGTTGAGTTGGGTTAGGTTGGGTTGGGTAAGTTTGGGTTGGGTTGGTTTGGGTTTGTTTGGAATAGGTTAGTTTAAGGTTAGGTTAGCATGGGTTAGATTAGGTTAGGTTGGGTTGGTTTAGGGTAGGTTGGGTTAAGTAGAATAGGATGGGTTAAGTTGGGTTAGGTTGGTTTGTGTGTGTGTGGTTGGGTTTGGTTTGGTTAGGTAGAGAAGGGTTTGGTTGCGTTAGGTTAAATTGCGTTAGGTTGGGTTGGGTTAGGATAAGTTAGGTTAGGTTAGGTTATGTTAGGTGAGGTTAGGTTAGGTTGCGTATGGTTAGGTTAGGTTAGGTTATGTTAGGTTAGGTTAGGTTAGGTTAGGTTAGGTAAGGTTAGTTTGGGTTAGGTTAGGTTGGGTAAGGTTGGTTTGTGTGTGGTTGGGTTAGGTAGAGTTGGGTTAGGTTGGGTTAGGTTAAATTGCGTTAGGTTGGGTTGGGTTAGGTTAAGTTAGTTTGGATTAGGTTGGGTTAGGTTGGTTTGTGTGTGTGTGGTTGGGTTTGGTTGGGTTAGATAGAGAAGGGTTAGGTTGCGTTAGGTTAAATTGCGTTAGGTTATGTTGGGTTAGGTTAAGTTAGGTTAGGTTAGGTTATGTTAGGTGAGGTTAGGTTAGGTTAGGTTGAGTTGGGTTAGGTGGGGTTGGGTAAGTTAGGGGTGGGTTTGTTTGGGTTTGTTTGGATTAGGTTAGGTAAGGTTGTTTTGGGATGGGTCAGATTAGGTTAGGTTGGGTTGGTTTAGGGTAGGTTGGGTTAAGTAGAATAGGATGGGTTAAGTTGGGTTAGGTTGGTTTGTGTGTGTGTGGTTGGGTTTGGTTTGGTTAGGTAGAGAAGGGTTTGGTTGCGTTAGGTTAAATTGCGTTAGGTTGGGTTGGGTTAGGTTAAGTTAGGTTAGGTTAGGTTATGTTAGGTGAGGTTAGGTTAGGTTAGGTTGCGTATGGTTAGGTTAGGTTAGGTTATGTTAGGTTAGGTTAGGTTAGGTTAGGTTAGGTTAGTTTGGGTTAGGTTAGGTTGGGTAAGGTTGGTTTGTGTGTGGTTGGGTTAGGTAGAGTTGGGTTTGTTGGGTTAGGTAGAGTTGGGTTTGTTGGGTTAGGTTAAATTGTGTTAGGTTGGGTTGGATTAGGTTAAGTTAGGTTAATTTAAGTTGGGTTAGGTTGGTTTGTGTGTGTGTGGTTGGGTTTGGTTGGGTTAGGTAGAGAAGGGTTAGGTTGCGTTAGGTTAAATTGCGTTAGGTTGGGTTGGGTTAGGTTAAGTTAGGTTAGGTTAGGTTATGTTAGGTGAGGTTAGGTTTGGGTTATTATGCGTATGGTTAGGTTAGGTAAGGTTGGGATTGGTTTGGTTAGGTTAGGTTGCTTATGGTTAGGTTAGGTAAGGTTGGGTTTGGTTTGGTTAGTTTAGCTTTGGATATTTAAGGATAGGTAAGGTTAAGTAAGTAACAAAAAGCATAATAATAACCTATTTTACGAAATAAGTTTTCTAAAATAGAAACATTTCCAATTATTTAATGCATGATTTAATCTAAATAAACCATTGTAATGACTTACTTGTGTGGAAATGATATTTTCTTGTACAATTTATTGTGAAAAAACAAAAATAATCATAAATGAATTAAATGAATACGAAATAAACAAAATGTAACAAATAAATTCGGAAATTTTTTACACTAAACCAAATCACTCAAACAATATAAATAAATTTATTTCTACCCATATCGTACTTATTTAGGTAAAATGAAGTAGAAAAAGATCAAAAAGCATTAAAATAACCCATTTTCAATAAGATAAGTTTAGTCGAATAGAAGCAATTTCCAATTATTAAGTTCATGATTTATTATAATAAAACCATTTGAAAGCACTTAAATATGTTGAAAAGTTATCCACTTGTACAATTTAATGTAAATTACTCAAAATAAACCTATACGATTCCAACGAATATGAAATAAATCCAACTATAACGAAATTACATCAAACTAAATATTCAGTACATAAAATTAAATGATTTTTACTTTAATGCACTTAAATAAGTAATATGAAGTAGAAAAAGATTAAAAAGAATTAAAAGAACCCATTTTTAACGAAATAAGTTTACTCGAATAGAAACAACTTCCGATTATTAAATGCATGATTTATTATAAATAAACCATTGGAAAGCACTCAAATGTGTGCAAAAGTTATTCACTTGTACATTTGAATAAGAATTAACCAAAATAATCCTAAACGATTCCAAAGAAAACGAAAAAAGTACAATTATAATGAAATTAGTCGGTAAAACTATTACATCAAACAAAATCACTCAGTACAATATGAAAAAATGATTTTTTCTTAAATGCACTTAAAAAAGTAATATGAAGAAGAAAATTTCAAAAAGCATCAAAAGATTTGTTTACTGACGAAATGATTTTATTCAAATAGAATTATTTCTAATTATAAAATGCATGATTTAATATAAATAACCATTGAAAATGTCGCAAATGTGTGAAAATGATATCCACATGAACAATTTAATGTGAAGGTTAGATTAGGTTAGGATTAGTTGGGTTAGGTTAGGTAAGGTTAGGTTAGGTTAGGTTAGGATAGGTTGGGTTAGGCTAGATTAGGTGAGGTTGGGTAGGGTTGGGTTAGTATGGGTAAGATTAGGTTGGGTTAGGTAAGGTTGGGTTGTGATTCGTTTGATTAGGTTAGATTGGGTTAGGTTGTGTTGGGTTTGGTTCGGTTGGTTTAGGTTAGATTAGGTTACGTTAGGTAAGGTTAGGTTAGGTTGAGTTGGGTTAGGTGGGGTTGGGTTGGTTTGGGTTTGTTTGGATTAGGTTAGGTAAGGTTGGTTTAGGATGGGTAGATTAGGTTAGGTTGGGTTGGTTTAGGGTAGGTTGGGTTAAGTAGAATAGGTTGGGTTAGGTTGGATTGGGTAAGGTTGGGTAAGGTTGGGTTAGTATGGGTTAGATTAGGTTGGGTTAGGTAAGGTTGGGTTGTGATTCGTTTGATTAGGTTAGATTGGGTTGGGTTGTGTTGGGTTTTGTTCGGTTGGGTTAGGTTAGATTAGGTTACGTTAGGTAAGGTTAGGTAAGGTTAGGTTGCGTATGGTTAGGTTAGGTAAGGTTGGGATTGGTTTGGTTAGGTAGAGTTGGGTAAGGTTGGGTTGGGTAAGTTTATGGTTGGGTTGGTTTGGGTTTGTTTGGATTAGGTTATTTTAAGGTTGGGTTAGGATGGGTTAGATTAGGTTAGGTTGGGTTGGTTTAGGTTAGGTTGGGTTAAGTAGAATAGGTTGGGTTAAGTTGGGTTAGGTTGGTTTGTGTGTGTGTGGTTGGGTTTAGTTGGGTTAGGTAGAGAAGGGTTAGGTTGCATTAGGTTAAATTGCGTTAGGTTGGGTTGGGTTAGGTTAAGTTAGGTTAGGTTAGGTTATGTTAGGTGAGGTTAGGTTAAGTAAGGTTGTGTATGGTTAGGTTAGGTTAGGTTAGGTTAGGTTAGGTTAGGTTAGGTTAGGTTAGGTTGGGTTAGGTTAGGTTGGGTTAGGTTGGTTTGTGTGTGGTTGGGTTAGGTAGAGTTGGGTTAGGTTGGGTTAGGTTAAATTGCGTTAGGTTGGGTTGGGTTAGGTTAAGTTAGTTTGGGTTAGGTTGGGTTAGGTTGGTTTGTGTGTGTGTGGTTGGGTTTGGTTGGGTTAGGTAGAGAAGGGTTATGTTGCGTTAGGTTAAATTGCGTTAGGTTGGGTTGGGTTACGTTATGTTAGGTTAGGTTAGGTAAGGTTATGTTAGGTGAGGTTAGGTTAGGTTAGGTTGAGTTGGGTTAGGTGGGGTTGGGTAGGTTTGGGTTGGGTTGGTTTGGGTTTGTTTGGATTAGGTTAGGTAAGGTTGTTTTTGGATGGGTCAGATTAGGTTAGGTTGGGTTGGTTTAGGGTAGGTTGGGTTAAGTAGAATAGGTTGGGTTAGGTTGGGTTAGGTTAGGTTGGGTTAGGTTGGTTGGGTTAGGTTAGGTTGGGTTAGGTTGGTTTGTGTGTGGTTGGGTTAGGTAGAGTTGGGTTAGGTTGGGTTAGGTTAAATTGTGTTAGGTTGGGTTGGATTAGGTTAAGTTAGGTTGGGTTAGGTTATGTTAGGTGAGGTAAGGTTTGGGTTATTATGCGTATGGTTAGGTTAGGTAAGGTTGGGATTGGTTTGGTTAGGTTAGGTTGCTTATGGTTAGGTTAGGTAAGGTTGGGTTTGGTTTGGTTAGTTTAGCTTTGGATATTTTAGGTTAGGTAAGGTTAAGTAAGTAACAAAAAGCATAATAATAACCTATTTTAACGAAATAAGTTTTCTAAAATAGAAACATTTCCAATTATTTAATGCATGATTTAATCTAAATAAACCATTGTAAGGACTTACTTGTGTGGAAATGATATTTTCTTGTACAATTTATTGTGAAAAAAAAAATAATCATAAATGAATTAAATGAATACGAAATAAACAAAATAAAACGAATAAATTCGGAAATTTTTTACACTAAACCAAATCACTCAAACAATATAAATAAATTTATTTCTACCCATATCGTACTTATTTAGGTAAAATGAAATAGAAAAAAATCAAGAAGCATTAAAATAACCCATTTTCAATAAGATAAGTTTAGTCGAATAGAAACAATTTCCAATTATTAAGTTCATAATTTATTATAATAAATCCATTTGAAAGCACTTAAATATGTTGAAAAGTTATCCACTTGTACAATTTAATGTAAATTACTCAAAATAATCCTATACGATTCCAACGAATATGAAATAAATCCAACTATAACGAAATTACATCAAACTAAATATTCAGTACATAAAATTAAATGATTTTTACTTAAATGCACTAAAATAAGTAATATGAAGTAGAAAAAGGTCAAAAAGTATCATAAGAACGTATTAATAACGATAAACGTTTACTTGATTAGAAACAATTTCCAATAATTAAATACATGTTTTAATATAAATAAACAATTGGAAAGGACTCAAATGTGTGGTAATTATCCACTTGTACAAATGAATGAGAATTAACCAAAAGAATATTAAACGATTCCAATGAATACGAAATGAATCCAATTATAACTAAATTAGTCGGTAAAACTATTTCATCAACAAAATCATTCGGTACAGAATGAAACAAATGATTTTTTTTTAAATGCAATGAAAGAAGTTATATGAAGTAGAAAAAGATTAAAAAGAATTAAAAGAACCCATTTTAACGAAATAAGTTTACTCGAATAGAAACAACTTCCGATTATTAAATGCATGATTTATTATAAATAAACCATTGGAAAGCACTCAAATGTGTGCAAAAGTTATTCACTTGTACATTTGAATAAGAATTTACCAAAATAATCCTAAACGATTCCAAAGAAAACGAAAAAAGTACAATTTTAATGAAATTAGTCGGTAAAACTATTACATCAAACAAAATCACTCAGTACAATATGAAACAAATGATTTTTTCTTAAATGCACTTAAAAAAGTAATATGAAGAAGAAAATTTCAAAAAGCATTAAAAGAACCGTTTACTGACGAAATGATTTTATTCAAATAGAAATTATTTCTAATTATAAAATGCATGATTTAATATAAATAACCATTGAAAATGTCGCAAATGTGTGAAAATGATATCCACATGAACAATTTAATGTGAAGGTTAGATTAGGTTAGGATTAGTTGGGTTAGGTTATGTAAGGTTAGGTTAGGTTAAGTTAGGATAGGTTAGGTTAGGCAAGATTAGGTGAGGTTGTGTAGGGTTGGGTTAGTATGGGTTAGATTAGGTTGGGTTAGGTAAGGTTGGGTTGTGATTCGTTTGATTAGGTTAGATTGGGTTAGGTTGTGTTGGGTTTGGTTCGGTTGGGTTAGGTTAGATTAGGTTACGTTAGGTAAGGTTAGGTTAGGTTAAGTTGGGTTAGGTGGGGTTGGGTAAGTTTGGGTTGGGTTGTTTGGGTTTGTTTGGATTAGGTTAGGTAAGATTGGTTTAGGATGGGTTAGATTAAGTTAGGTTGGGTTGGTTTAGGGTAGGTTAGGTTAGGTTAGGTGTGGTAAGGTTAGGTTAGGATAGGTTAGGTTAGGTTTGTTTAGTTTAGGTTAGGATAGGTTAGGTTAGGTTAGGTTAGGTTAGGTTATGTTAGGTAAGGTAAGGTTAGGTTAGGTAAGGTTGGGTTATGTAGGGTTTGGATTGGTTGGGTTAGGTTGGGTTAGGCAAGGTTGGGTTAGGTAAGGTTGGGTTGGGTAGTGTTTGATTAGTTTCGGTTTGGTTGGGTTGGGTTGGGTTTGGTTCGGTTTGGTTAGGATAGGTTACGTTAGGTAAGGATAGGTTAGGTTAGGTTAGGTAAGGTTCGGTTAGATTGGGTTAGGTTGGGTTTGGATAGTTTGGGTTTTGGTTGGGTCAGGAGAGGTTGTGTTAGCTTGGGTTAGGTTAGGTTAGGTAAGGTTCGGTTAGGTTGGGTTGGGTATAGTTGAGTTAGTTTGGGTTAGGTTGGGTTAGGATAGGTTGGATTAGGTTGTGTTAGGTTGTGTTGGGTTTGGTTCGGTCGGGTTAGGTTATATTAGGTAACGTAAGGTAAGGTTAGGTTAGGTTCAGTTGGGTTAGGTGGGGTTGGGTAAGTTTGGGTTGGGTTGTTTGGGTTTGTTTGGATTAGGTTAGGTAAGATTGGTTTAGGTTGGGTTAGATTAAGTTAGGTTGGGTTGGTTTAGGGTAGGTTGGGTTAAGTAGAATAGGTTGGATTAGGTTGGGTTAGGTTAGGTTGGGATATATTAGGTTGGGTTAGGTTGGTTTGTGTGTGGTTGGGTTAGGTAGAGTTGGGTTAGGTTGGGTTAGGTTAAATTGCGTTAGGTTGGGTTGGGTTAGGTTAAGTAAGGTTGGGTTAGGTTGGGTTAGGTTGGTTTGTGTGTGTGTGGTTGGGTTTGGTTGGGTTAGGTAGAGAAGGGTTAGGTTGCGTTAGGTTAAATTGCGTTAGGTTAGGTTGGGTTAGGTTAAGTTAGGTTAGGTTAGGTTATGTTAGGTGAGGTTAGGTTAGGTTAGGTTGCGTATGGTTAGGTTAGGTGAGGTTGGGATTGGTGTGGTTAGGTTAGGTTGCTTATGGTTAGGTTAGGTAAGGTTAGGTTACGTTAGGTCAGGTAAAGTTCGGTTAGGTTGGGTTGGGTTGGGTTGGGTTGGGTAGGGCTGGGTTAGGTTGTGTTAGCTTGGGTTAGGTTAGGTTGGATTCGGTTAGGTAAGGTTAGGTTAGGTTAGGTTATGGTTAGGTTGGGTTAAGTTGTGTTATGTTAAGTTAGGTTAGGTTGGGTTAGGTTGGGTTAGGTTAGTTTGGGTTAGGTAGATTATGTTGGTTTAGGTTGGGTTTGGTTAGGTTGGGTTAGGTAGGTTTTGGTGAGGTTGGGTTTGGTTGGGTAAGGTAGAGTATGGTTAGGTTGGGTTAGGTTTGGTTGGGTTGAGAGAGGTTGTGTTAGCTTGGGTTAGGTTTGGTTAGGTTAGGTTAGGTTAGGTTAGGTTAGGTTAGGAAAGGTTAGGTTAGGTTAGGTTAGGTTAGTTTAGGTTAGGTTAGGTTAGGTTAGGTGTGGTAAGGTTAGGTTAGGATAGGTTAGGTTAGGTTTGTTTAGTTTAGGTTAGAATAGGTTAGGTTAGGTTAGGTTATGTTAGGTTAGGTAAGGTAAGGTTAGGTTGGGTTATGTTGGGTTTAGATAGGTTGGATTAGGTTGGGTTGGGTGAGGTTGTGTTAGGTAAGGTTGGGTTGGGTTAGGTTTGATTAATTTCGGTTTGGTTGTGTTAGGTTGGGTTTGGTTCTGTTTGGTTAGGATACGTTACGTTAGGTAAGGATAGGTTAGGTTAGGTTAGGTAAGGTTCGGTTAGATTGGGTTAGGTTGGGTTTGGATAGGTTGGGTTTGGTTGGGTTAGGAGGGGTTGTGTTAGCTTGGGTTAGGTTAGGTTAGGTAAGGTTCGGTTAGGTTGGGTTGGGAAAGGTTGGGTTAGGTTGGGTTAGGTTGGGTTAGGATGGGTTGGATTAGGTTGTGTTAGGTTATGTTGGGTTTGGTTCGGTCGGGTTAGGTTAAATTAGGTAACGTAAGGTAAGGTTAGGTTAGGTTGAGTTGGGTTAGGTGGGGTTGGGTAAGTTCGGGTTGGGTTGTTTGGGTTTGTTTGGATTAGGTTAGGTAAGATTGGTTTAGGATGGGTTAGATTAAGTTAGGTTGGGTTGGTTTAGGGTAGGTTGGGATAAGTAGAATAGGTTGGATTAGGTTGGGTTAGGTTAGGTTGGGTTAGGTTAGGTTGGGTTAGGTTGGTTTGTGTGTGGTTGGGTTAGGTAGAGTTGGGTTAGGTTGGGTTAGGTTAAATTGCGTTAGGTTGGGTTGGGTTAGGTTAAGTTAGGTTGGGTTAGGTTGGGTTAGGTTGGTTTGTTTAGGTTGAGTTGGGTTAGGTTGGGTTGGGTAAGTTTGGGTTGGGTTGGTTTGGGTTTGTTTGGATTAGGTTAGTTTAAGGTTGGGTTAGGATGGGTTAGATTATGTTAGGTTGGGTTGGTTTAGGTATTTTGGGTTAAGTAGAATAGGTTTGTGTTAAGTTGGGTTAGGTTAGTTTGTGTGTGTGGTTGGCTTTGGTTGGGTTAGGTAGAGAAGTGTTAGGTTGCGTTAGGTTAAATTGCGTTAGGTTGGGTTGGGTTAGGTTAAGTTTGGTTAGGTTAGGTTATGTTAGGTGAGGTTAGGTTAGGTTAGGTTGCGTATGGTTAGGTAAGGTTAGGTTAGGTTAGGTTAGGTTAGGTTAGGTTAGGTTAGGTTAGGTTGGGTTAGGTTAGGTTGGGTTAGGTTGGTTTGTGTGTGATTAGGTTAGGTAGAGTTGGGTTAGGTTGGGTTAGGTTAAATTGCGTTAGGTTGGGTTGGGTTGGGTTATGTTAGTTTGGGTTAGATTGGGTAAGGTTAGTTAGTGTGTGTGTGGTTGGGTTTGGTTGGGTTAGGTAGAGAAGGGTTAGGTTGCGTTAGGTTAAATTGCGTTAGGTTGGGTTGGGTAAGGTTAAGTTAGGTTAGGTTAGGTTATGTTAGGTGAGGTTAGGTTAGGTTAGGTTGAGTTGGGTTAGGTAGGGTTGGGTAAGTTTAGGTTGGGTTGGTTTGGGTTTGTTTGGATTAGGTTAGGTAAGGTTGTTTTAGGATGGGTTAGATTAGGTTAGGTTGGTTTGGTTTAGGGTAGGTTGGGTTAAGTAGAATAGGTTGGGTTTGGTTGTGTTAGGTTAGGTTGGGATAGGTTAGGTTGGGTTAGGTTGGTTTGTGTGTGGTTGGGTTAGGTAGAGTTGGGTTAGGTTGGGTTAGTTTAAATTGCTTTAGGTTGTGTTGGATTAGGTTAAGTTAGTTTGGGTTAGGTTAATTTGTGTGTGTGGTTGGGTTTGGTTGGGTTAGGTAGACAAGGGTTAGGTTGCTTTAGGTTAAATTGCGTTAGGTTGGGTTGGGTTAGGTTAAGTTTGGTTAGGTTAGGTTATGTTAGGTGAGGTTAGGTTAGGTTAGGTTGAGTTGGGTTATGTGGGGTTGGGTAAGTTTAGGTTGGGTTGGTTTGGGTTTGTTTGGATTAGGTTAGGTAAGGTTGTTTTAGGATGGGTTAGATTAGGTTAGGTTGGGTTGGTTTAGGGTAGGTTGGGTTAAGTAGAATAGGTTGGGTTAGATTGGGTTAGGTTAGGTTGGGTTAGGTTAGGTTGGGTTAGGTTGGTTTGTGTGTGGTTGGGTTAGGTAGATTTGGGTAAGGTTGGGTTAGGTTAAATTGCGTTAGGTTGGGTTAGGTTAGGTTAAGTTAGGTTAGGTTAGGTTATGTTAGGTGAGGTTAGGTTAGGTTATTATGCGTATGGTTAGGTTTGGTTAGTTTGGGATTGGTTTGGTTAGGTTAGGTTGCTTATGGTTAGGTTAGGTAAGGATGGGTTTGGTTTGGTTAGTTTAGCTTTGGATATTTTAGGTTAGGTTAGTTTAAGTAAGTAA
>NC_086345.1:189645-217745 GCF_032445375.1 Bacillus rossius redtenbacheri
TTTATTGAAAAAAAAAAAAAATCATAAATGAATTAAATGAATACGAAATAAACAAAATATAACGAATAAATTCGGAAATTGTTTTACACTAAACCAAATCTTTCAAACAATATAAATAAATTTATTTCTACCCATATCGTACTTATTTAGGTAAAATGAAGTAGAAAAAGATCAAGAAGCATTAAAATAACCCATTTTATATAAAATAAGTTTATTCGATTAGAAACAATTTCCAATTATTAAGTTCATGATTTATAATAATGAAACCATTTGAAAGCACTTAAATATGTATAAAAGTTATCCACTTGTACAATTTAATGTAAATTACTCAAAATAATCCTATACGATTCCAACGAATATGAAATAAATCCAACTATAACGAAATTACATCAAACTAAATATTCGTTTCATAAAATTAAATGATTTTTACTTAAATGCACTTAAATAAGTAATATGAAGTAGAAAAAGGGCCAAAAGTATCATAAGAACGTATTAATAACGATAAACGTTTACTTGATTAGAGACAATTTCCAATAATTAAATACATGTTTTAATATAAATAAACAATTGGAAAGGACTCAAATGTGTGATAATTATCCATTTGTACAAATGAATGAGTATTAACCAAAAGAATATTAAACGATTCGAATGAATACGAAATGAATCCAATTATAACTAAATTAGTCGGTAAAACTATTACATCAACAAAATCATTCGGTACAGAATGAAACAAATGATTTTTTTTAAAATGCAATTAAAGAAGTAATATGAAGTAGAAAAAGATTAAAAAGAATTAAAAGAACCCATTTTTAACGAAATAAGTTTACTCGAATAGAAACAACTTCCGATTATTAAATGCATGATTTATTATAAATAAACCATTGGAAAGCACTCAAATGTGTGCAAAAGTTATTCACTTGTACATTTGAATAATAATTAACCAAAATAATCCTAAACGATTCCAAAGAAAGCGAAAAAAGTACAATTATAATGAAATTAGTCGGTAAAACTATTACATTAAACAAAATCACTCAGTACAATATGAAACAAAAGATTTTTTCTTAAATGCACTTAAAAAAGTAATATGAAGAAGAAAATTTCTTAAAGCATCAAAAGAACCCTTTACTGACGAAATGATTTTATTCAAATAGAAATTATTTCTAATTATAAAATGCATGATTTAATATAAATAACCATTGAAAATGTCGCAAATGTGTAGGTTATAAGGTTAGATTAGGTTAGGATTAGTTGGGTTAGGTTAGGTAAGGTTAGGTTAGGTTAGGTTAGGATAGGTTGGGTTAGTTTAGGGTAGGTTGGGTTAAGTAGAATAGGTTGTGTTAGGTTGGGTTAGGTTAGGTTGGGTTAGGTTGGTTTGTGTGTGGTTGGGTTAGGTAGAGTTGGGTTAGGTTGGGTTAGGTTAAATTGTGTTAGGTCTGGTTGGGTTGTGTTGGGTTTTGTTCAGTTGGGTTAGGTTAGATTGGCTTATGTTAGGTAAGGTTAGGTAAGGTTAGGTTGCGTATGGTTAGGTTAGGTAAGGTTGGGATTGGTTTGTTTAGGTTGAGTTGGGTTAGGTTGGGTTGGGTAAGTTTGGGTTGGGTTGGTTTGGGTTTGTTTGGATTAGGTTAGTTTAAGGTTGGGTTAGGATGGGTTCGATTATGTTAGGTTGGGTTGGTTTAGGTTATGTTGGGTTAAGTAGAATAGGTTTGTGTTATGTTGGGTTAGGTTAGTTTGTGTGTGTGTGGTTGGGTTTGGTTGGGATAGGTAGAGAATTGTTAGGTTGCGTTAGGTTAAATTGCGTTAGGTTGGGTTGGGTTAGGTTATGTTAGGTGAGGTTAGGTTAGGTTAGGTTGCGTATGGTTAGGTAAGGTTAGGTTAGGTTAGGTTAGGTTAGGTTAGGTTAGGTTAGGTTAGGTTAGGTTAGGTTAGGTTGCGTTAGGTTAGGTTGGGTTAGGTTGGTTTGTGTGTGATTAGGTTAGGTAGAGTTGGGTTAGGTTGGGTTAGGTTAAATTGCGTTAGGTTGGGTTGGGTTGGGTTATGTTAGTTTGGGTTAGGTTGGGTAAGGTTAGTTAGTGTGTGTGTGGTTGGGTTTGGTTGGGTTAGGTAGAGAAGGGTTAGGTTGCGTTAGGTTAAATTGCGTTAGGTTGGGTTGGGTAAGGTTAAGTTAGGTTAGGTTAGGTTATGTTAGGTGAGGTTAGGTTAGGTTAGGTTGAGTTGGGTTAGGTAGGGTTGGGTAAGTTTGGGTTTGGTTGGTTTGGGTTTGTTTGGATTAGGTTAGGTAAGGTTGTTTTAGGATGGGTTAGATTAGGTTAGGTTGGTTTGGTTTAGGGTAGGTTGGGTTAAGTAGAATAGGTTGGGTTAGGTTGTGTTAGGTTAGGTTGGGATAAATTAGGTTGGGTTAGGTTGGTTTGTGTGTGGTTGGGTTAGGTAGAGTTGGGTTAGGTTGGGTTAGGTTAAATTGTTTTAGGTTGTGTTGGATTAGGTTAAGTTACTTTGTGTTAGGTTGGGTTAGGTTAATTTGTGTGTGTGGTTGGGTTTGGTTGGGTTAGGTAGAGAAGTGTTAGGTTGCTTTAGATAAAATTGCGTTAGGTTGGGTTGGGTTAGGTTAAGTTTGGTTAGGTTAGGTTATGTTAGGTGAGGTTAGGTTAGGTTAGGTTGAGTTGGGTTAGGTGGGGTTGGGTAAGTTTAGGTTGGGTTGGTTTGGGTTTGTTTGGATTAGGTTAGGTAAGGTTGTTTTAGGATGGGTTAGATTAGGTTAGGTTGGGTTGGTTTAGGGTAGGTTGGGTTAAGTAGAATAGGTTGGGTTAGATTGGGTAAGGTTAGGTTGGGTTAGGTTAGGTTGGGTTAGGTTGGTTTGTGTGTGGTTGGGTTAGGTAGATTTGGGTTAGGTTGGGTTAGGTTAAATTGCGTTAGGTTGGGTTAGGGTAGGTTAAGTTAGGTTAGGTTAGGTAATGTTAGGTGAGGTTAGGTTAGGTTATTATGCGTATGGTTAGGTTTGGTTAGTTTGGGATTGGTTTGGTTAGGTTAGGTTGCTTATGGTTAGGTTAGGTAAGGATGGGTTTGGTTTGGTTAGTTTAGCTTTGGATATTTTAGGTTAGGTTAGTTTAAGTAAGTAACAAAAAGCATAATAATAACCTATTTTAACGAAATACGTTTTCTCAAATAGAAACATTTCCGATTATTTAATGCATGATTTAATCTGAATAAACCATTGTTAGGACTTACTTGTGTGGAAATGATATTTTCTTGTACAATTTATTGTGAAATAACAAAAATAATCATAAATGAATTAAATGAATACGAAATAAACAAAATATAACGAATATATTCGGAAATTTTTTACACTAAACCAAATCACTCAAACAATATAAATAAATTTATTTCTACCCATATCGTACTTATTTAGGTAAAATGAAGTAGAAAAAGATCAAGAAGCATTAAAATAACCCATTTTCAATAAAATAAGTTTATTCGATTAGAAACAATTTCTAATTATTAAGTTCATGATTTATTATAATGAAACCATTTGAAAGCACTTAAATATGTTGAAAAGTTATCCACTTGTACAATTTAATGTAAATTACTCAAAATAATCCTATACGATTCCAAGAATATGAAATAAATCCAACTATAACGAAATTACATCAAACTAAATATTCGGTACATAAAATTAAATGATTTTTACTTAAATGCACTTAAATAAGTAATATGAAGTAGAAAAAGGTCAAAAAGTATCATAAGAACGTATTAATAACGATAAACATTTACTTGATTAGAAACAATTTCCAGCAATTAAATACATGTTTTAATATAAATAAACAATTGGAAAGGACTCAAATGTGTGGTAATTTTCCACTTGTACAAATGAATGAGAATTAACCAAAAGAATATTAAACGATTCCAATGAATACAAAATGAATCTAATTATAACTAAATTAGTCGGTAAAACTATTACATCAACAAAATCATTCGGTACAGAATAAAACAAAAGATTTTTTTTTAAATGTAATAAAAGAAGTAATATGAAGTAGAAAAAGATTAAAAAGAATAAAAAGAACCAATTTTTAACGAAATAAGTATACTCGAATAGAATAAACTTCCGATTATTAAATGCATGATATATTATAAATAAACCATTGGAAAGCACTCAAATGTGTGCAAAAGTTATTCACTTGTACATTTGAATAAGAATTAACCAAAATAATCCTAAACGATTCCAAAGAAAACGAAAAAAGTACAATTATAATGAAATTAGTCGGTAAAACTATTACATCAAACAAAATCACTCGTAACAATATGAATTAATTGATTTTTACATAAATGCACTTTATTAAGTAATAAGAAGTGAAAAAGGTCAAAAAGTATTATAAGAACGTATTTATCACGAAATAAGTTTACTTAAATAGAAACAATTTTCAATAATTTAATGCATGATTAAATTTAAATAAACGATTGGAAAGGATTTAAATGTGTGGAAATGATATCCACTTGTAAAATTTAATGTGAATTAACCCTTAAGAATCATAAACGATTCAATGAATAAGAAATAAATCCAATAATAACGATAATAGTCGGAAAAACTATTACATCAAACAAAAACACTCAGTACAATATGAAACAAATGATTTTTAATTGGTTAGGTTAGGTTGGGTTGGGTTGGGTTGGTTTGGGTTGGGTATGGTGAGGTTAGGTTGAGTAAGGTTAGTTTGGGTTAGGTTGGGTTAGGTTAGATAGGGTTAGGTAGATTATGTTGGGTTAGGTTAGTTAAGGTTGGATTAGGTAAGTTTGGGTGAGATTGGGTTAGTTTGGGTTGGGTTAGGTTAGGTAAGGTTATTTTTTGTTAGGTTAGGTAAGGTTAGGTTAGGTTAGGTTAGGTAGATTATGTTGGGTTAGGTTGCTATAGGTTAGGTTGGGTAAGATAGGTTTGTGTGATGTTGTGTTTGGTTGGGTAATGTAGAGTTGCGTTTGGTTGGAAAAGGTTGGGTTTGGTTTGGTTCGGTTGGGTTAGGTTGGGTTAGGCTGGGTTAAATTAGGTTGGGTTAGTTTGGGTTAGGTTAGGTTAATTTAGGTTAGGTTAGTTTAGGTTAGGTTAGGTATGGATTGGTTAGGTTAGGTAAATTTCGGTTAGGTTGGGTTAGGTTGGGTTTGGATAGGTTGGGTTATGTTGGGAGGATGAGGTTGGGATAGGTAAGGTTGGGTTAAGTTATGTTAGGTTAGGATAGGTTGAGTTAGGTTAGGTTGTGTTAGGTTGGATTAGGTTAGGTCATGTCAGTTTGGGTTAATATGGGTTAAATTAGGTTGGGTATGGTTTGGTCATGTTTAGGTTAAGTTAGGTTAGGTTAGGTTAGGTTACGTTAGGTTAGGTAAAGTTCGGTTAGGTTGGGTTGGGTTGGGTTGGGTTAGGTAGAGCTGGGTTAGGTTGGGTTAGGATGGGTTACATTAGGTTGGGTTAGATAAGGTTGGGTTGGGTTAAATTTAAAAGGTTAGGTTAGGTTGGGTTTTGTTTTTTGGTTCGGTTGGGTTAGGTTAGGATAGGTTAGGTTAGGTAAGGTTAGGTTGGGTTAAGTTGGGTTATGTTAAGTTAGGTTAGGTTGAGTTAGGTTAGGTTGGATTAGGTTGGGTTAGGTTAGGTTGGGTTAGGTAGATTATGTTGGGTTAGGTTGGGTTAGATAGATTATGTTGGGTTAGGTTAGGTTAGGTTAGGTTGGGTTAGGCAGGATTTGGTGAGGTTAAGTTTGGTTGGGTAAGGATGAGTAGGGTTAGGTTGGGTAGGTTTGGTTGGGTTGGGAGAGGTTGTGTTAGCTTGGGTTAGGTTAGGTTGGGTTCGGTTAGGTAAGGTTGGGTTAGGTTAGGTTAGGTTATGGTTAGGTTGGGTTAAGTTGTGTTATGTTAAGTTAGGTTAGGTTGGGTTAGGTTGGTTAGGTTAGTTTGGGTTAGGTAGATTATGTTGGTATAGGTTGGGTTAGGTTTAGTCGGTTAGGTAGGTTTTGGTGAGGTTCGGTTTGGTTGGGTAAGGTAGATTATGGTTAGGTTGGGTTGGGAGAGGTTGTGTTAGCTTGGGTTAGGTTTGGTTAGGTTAGGTTAGGTTAGATTAGGTTAGGTTAGGAAAGGTTAGGTTAGGTTAGGTTAGGTTAGGTGTGGTAAGGTTAGGTTAGAATAGGTTAGGTGAGGTTTGTTTAGTTTAGGTTAGGATAGGTTAGGTTAGGTTAGGTTAGGTTATGTTAGGTTAGGTAAGGTTAGGTTAGGTTAAATTGGGTTATGTTGGGTTTGTATAGGTTGGGTTAGGTTGGGTTGGGTGAGGTTGGGTTAGGTAAGGTTGGGTTGGGTTAGGTTTGATTAATTTCGGTTTGGTTGGGTTGGGTTGGGATTGGTTCGGTTTCGTTAGGATAGGTTAAGTTAGGTAAGGATAGGTTAGGTTAGGTTAGGTAAGGTTCGGTTAGATTGGGTTAGGTTGGGTTTGGATAGGTTGGGTTTGGTTGGGTTGGGAGAGGTTGTGTTTGCTTGGGTTAGGTTAGGTTATGTTAGGTTCCGTTAGGTTGGGTTTGGTAAGGTTGGGTTAGGTTGGGTTAGGTTGGGTTAGGATGGGTTGGATTAGGTTTTGTTAGGTTGTATTGGGTTTGGTTCGGTCGGGTTAGGTTAGATTAGGTAACGTTAGGTAAGGTTAGGTTATGTTGAGTTGGGTAAGGTGGGGTTGGGTAAGTTTAGGTTGGTTTGGTTTGGGTTTGTTTGGATTAAGTTAGTTGAGGTTGGTTTAGGATGGGTTGGATTAAGTTAGGTTGGGTTGGTTTAGGGTAGGTTGGGTTAAGTAGAATAGGTTGGGTTAGGTTGGGTTAGGTTAGGTTGGGTTAGGTTAGGTTGGGTTAGGTTGGTTTGTGTGTGGTTGGGTTAGGTAGAGTTGGATTGTGTTAGGTTAGGTTAAATTACGTTAGGTTGGGTTGGGTTAGGTTAAGTTAGGTTGGGTTAGGTTGGGTTATGTTGGTTTGTGTTTGTGTGGTTGGGTTTGGTTGGGTTAGGTAGAGAAGGTTTAGGTTGCGTTAGGTTAAATTGCGTTAGGTTGGTTTGGGTTAGGTTATGTTATGTTTGGTGAGGTTAGGTTGGGTTATTATGCGTATGGTTAGGTTAGGTAAGGTTGGGATTGGTTTGGTTATGTTAGGTAGCTAATGGTTAGGTTAGGTAAGGTTGGGTTTGGTTTGGTTAGTTTAGCTTTGGATATTTTATGTTAGGTTAGGTTGAGTTAGGTTAGGTTGGATTAGGTTGGGTTAGGTAGATTATGTTGGGTTAGGTAGATTATGTTGTGTAAGGTTGGGTTAGGTTAGGTTGGGTTAGGTAGGATTTGGTGAGGATGGGTTTGGTTGGGTAAGGATGAGTAGGGTTAGGTTGGGTAGGTTTGGTTGGGTTGGGAGAGGTTGTGTTAGCTTGGGTTAGGTTAGGTTGGGTTCGGTTAGGTAAGGTTGGGTTAGGTTAGGTTAGGTTATGGTTAGGTTGGGTTAAGTTGTGTTATGTTAAGTTAGGTTAGGTTGGGTTAGGTTGGGTTAGGTTAGTTTGGGTTAGGTAGATTATGTTGGTTAAGGTTGGGTTAGGTTAGGTTGGGTAAGGTAGGTTTTGGTGAGGTTGGGTTTGGTTGGGTAAGGTAGAGTATGGTTAGGTTGGGTTAGGTTTGGTTGGGTTGGGAGAGGTTGTGTTAGCTTGGGTTAGGTTTGGTTAGGTTAGGTTAGGTTAGGTTAGGAAATGTTGAGATAGGTTAGGTAAGGTTAGTTTAGGTTAGGTTAGGTTAGGTGTTGTAAGGTTAGGTTAGGTTAGGTTAGGTTATGTTAGGTTAGGTAAGGTTAGGTTAGGTTGGGTTATGTTGGGTTTGGATAGGTTGGGTTAGGTTGGGTTGGGTGAGGTTGGGTTAGGTAAGGTTGGGTTGGATTAGGTTTGATTAATTTCGGTTTGGTTGGGTTGGGTTGGGTTTGGTTCTGTTTGTTTAGGATAGGTTACGTTAGGAAAAAATAGGTTAGGTTAGGTTTGGTAATGTTCGGTTAGATTGGGTTAGGTTGGGTTTGGATAGGTTGGGTTTGGTTGGGTTAGGAGACGTGTGTTAGCATGGGTTAGGTTAGGTTAGGTATGGTTCGGTTAGGTTGGTTTGGGTAAGGTTGGGTTAGGTTGGGTTAGGTTGGGTTAGGATGGGTTTGATTAGGTTGTGTTAGGTTGTGTTGGGTTTGGTTCGGTCGGGTTAGGTTAGATTAGGTAACGTAAGGTAAGGTTAGGTTAGGTTGAGTTGGGTTAGGTGGGGTTGGGTAAGTTTGGGTTGGGTTGGTTTGGGTTTGTTTGGATTAGGTTAGGTAAGGTTGGTTTAGGATGGGTTGGATTAAGATAGGTTGGGTTGGTTTAGGGTAGGTTGGGTTAAGTAGAATAGGTTGGGTTAGGTTGGGTTAGGTTAGGTTGGGTTAGGTTAGGTTTGGTTAGGTTGGGTTAGGTTGGTTTGTGTGTGTGTGGTTGGGTTTGGTTGGGTAAGGATGAGTAGGGTTAGGTTGGGTAGGTTTGGTTGTGTTAGCTTGGGTTAGGTTAGGTTGGGTTCGGTTAGGTAAGGTTGGGATAGGTTAGGTTAAGTTAGGTTATGGTTAGTTTGGGTTAAGTTGTGTTATGTTAAGTAAGGTTAGGTTGGGTAAAGTTGGGTTAGGTTAGTTTGGGTTAGGTATATTATGTTGGTTAAGGTTGGGTTAGGTTAGGTTGGTTAGGTAGGTTTTGGTGAGGTTGGGTTTGGTTGGGTAAGGTAGAGTATGGTAAGGTTGGGTTAGGTTTGGTTGGGTTGGGAGAGGTTGTGTTAGCTTGGGTTAGGTTTGGTTAGGTTAGTTTAAGGTTGGGTTAGGATGGGTTTGATTGGGTTAGGTTTGGTTGGGTTGGGAGAGGTTGTGTTAGCTTGGGTTAGGTTTGGTTAGGTTAGTTTAAGGTTGGGTTAGGATGGGTTAGATTATTTAAGGTAAGGTTGGTTTAGGGTAGGTTGGGTTAAGTAGAATAGGTTGGGTTAAGTTGGGTTAGGTTGTTTTGTGTGTGTGTGGTTGGGTTTGGTTGGGTTAGGTAGAGAAGGGTCAGGTTGCGTTAGGTTAAATTGCGTTAGGTTGGGTTAGGTTAGGTTATGTTAGGTTAGGTTAGGTTATGTAAGGTGAGGTTAGGTTAGGTTAGGTTGCGTATGGTTAGGTTAGGTTAGGTAAGTTTAGGTTAGGTTAGGTTAGGTTAGGTAAGGTTAGTTTAGGTTAGGTTGGGTTAGGTTAGGTTGGGTTAGGTTGGTTTTAGGTTGGTTTGTGTGTGGTTGGGTTAGGTAGAGTTGGGTTAGGTTGGGTTAGGTTAAATTGCGTTAGGTTGGGTTGGGTTAGGTTAAGTTAGTTTGGGTTAGGTTGGGTTAGGTTGGTTTGTGTGTGTGTGGTTGGGTTTGGTTGGGTTAGGAAGAGAAGGGTTAGGTTGCGTTAGGTTAAATTGCGTTAGGTTGGGTTGGGTTAGGTTAAGTTAGGTTAGGTTAGGTTAGGTTAGGTTGAGTTGGGTTAGGTGGGGTTGGGTAAGTTTGGGTTGGGTTGGATTGAGTTTGTTTGGATTAGGTTAGGTAAGGTTGTTTTAGGATGGGTTAGATTAGGTTAGGTTGGGTTGGTTTAGGGTAGGTTGGGTTAAGTAGAATAGTTTGGGTTAGGTTGGGTTAGGTTAGGTTGGGTTGGGTTGCGTTGGGTTAGGTTGGTTTATGTGTGGTTGGGTTAGGTAGAGTTGGGTTAGGTTGGGTTAGGTAGAAAAGGGTTAGGTTGTGTTAGGTTAAATTGCGTTAGGTTGGGTTGGGTTAGGTTAAGTTAGGTTAGGTTAGGTTATGTTAGGTGAGGTTAGGTTAGGTTAGGTTGAGTTGGGTTAGTCGGGGTTGGGTAAGTTTGGGTTGGGTTGGTTTGGGTTTGTTTGGATTAGGTTAGGTAATGTTTTAGGATGGGTTAGATTAGGTTAGGTTGGGTTGGTTTAGGGTAGGTTGGGTTAAGGAGAATAGGTTGGGTTAGGTTGTGTTAGGTTGGTTTGTGTGTGTGTGGTTGGGTTTGGTTGGGTTAGTTAGAGAAGGGTTAGGTTGCGTTAGGTTAAATTGCGTTAGGTTGGGTTGGGTTAGGTTAAGTTAGGTTTGGTTAGGTTATGTTAGGTGAGGTTAGGTTAGGTTAGGTTGCGTATGGTTAGGTTAGGTTAGGTTAGGTTAGTTTATGTTAGGTGAGGTTAGGTTAGGTTAGGTTGAGTTGGGTTAGGTGGGGTTGGGTAAGTTTGTGTTGGGTTGGTTTGGGTTTGTTTGGATTAGGTTAGGTAAGGTTGTTTTAGGATGGGTTAGATTAGGTTAGGTTGGGTTGTTTTAGGGTAGGTTGGGTTAAGTAAAATAGGTTGGGTTAGGTTGTGTTAGGTTGGTTTGTGTGTGTGGGTTGGTTAGGTAGAGTTGAATTAGGTTGGGTTAGATTAAATTGCGTTAGGTTGTGTTGGGTTGTGTTGGATTTTGTTCGGTTGGGTTAGGTTAGATTAGGTTACGTTAGGTAAGGTTAAGTAAGGTTAGGTTGCGTATGGTTAGGTTAGGTAAGGTTGGGATTGGTTTGGTTAGGTTAGGTAAGGTTGGGATTGGTTTGGTTAGGTTAAGTTGGGTTAGGTTGGGTTGGGTAAGTTTGGGTTGGGTTGGTTTAGGTTTGTTTTGATTTGGTTAGTTTAAGTTTTGGTTAGGATGGGTTAGATTAGGTTAGGTTGGGTTGGTTTAGGGTAGGTTAAGTTAAGTAGAATAGGTTGGGTTAAGTTGGGTTAGGTTGGTTTGTGTGTGTGTGGTTGGGTTTGGTTGGGTTAGGTAGAGAAGGGTTAGGTTGCGTTAGGTTAAATTGCATTAGGTTGGGTTGGGTTAGGTTAAGTTAGGTTTGGTTAGGTTATGTTAGGTGAGGTTAGGTTAGGTTAGGTTGCGTATTGTTAGGTTAGGTTAGGTTAGGTTAGGTTAGTTTAGGTTAGGTTAGGTTAGGTTATGTTAGGATGGGTTAGGTTAGGTTGGGTTAGGTTGGTTTGTGTGTGGTTGGGTTAGGTAGAGTTGGGTTAGGTTGATTTAGGTTAAATTGCGTTAGGTTGGGTTGGGTTAGGTTAAGTTAGTTTGGGTTAGGTTGGGTTAGGTTGGTTTGTGTGTGTGTGGTTGGGTTTGGTTGGGTTAGGTAGAGAAGGGTTAGGTTGTGTTAGGTTAAAATGCGTTAGGTTGGGTTGGGTTAGGTTAAGTTAGGTTAGGTTAGGTTATGTTAGATGAGGTTAGGTTAGGTTAGGTTGAGTTGGGTTAAGTGGGGTTGGGTAAGTTAAGGTTGGGTTGGTTTGGGTTTGTTTGGATTAGGTTAGGTAAGGGTGTTTTAGGATGGGTTAGATTAGGTTAGGTTGGATTGGTTTAGGGTAGGTTGGGTTCAGTAGAATAGGTTGGGTTAGGTTGGGTTAGGTTAGGTTGGGTAAGGTTAGGTTGGGTTAGGTTGGTTTGTGTGTTGTTGGGTTAGGTAGAGTTGGGTTAGGTTGGGTTAGGTTAAATTGCATTAGGTTGGGTTGGGTTAGGTTAAGTTAGGTTGGGTTAGGTTGGGTTAGGTTGGTTTGTGTGTGTGTGGTTGGGTTTGGTTGGGTTAGGTAGAGAAGGGTTAGGTTGCGTTAGGTTAAATTGCGTTAGGTTAGGTTGGGTTAGGTTAAGTTAGGTTAGGTTAGGTTATGTAAGGTGAGGTTAGGTTAGGTTAGGTTGTGTATGGTTAGGTTAGGTGAGGTTGGGATTGGTTTGGTTAGGTTAGGTTGCTTATGGTTAGGTTAGGTAAGGTTGGGTTTGGTTTGGTTAGTTTAGCTTTGGATATTTTAGGTTAGGTTAGGTTAAGTAAGTAACAAAAAAGCATCATAATAACCTATTTTAACGAAATAAGTTTTCTAAAATAGAAACATTTCCAATTATTTAATGCATGATTTAATCTAATATAACCATTGTTTGGACTTACTTGTGTGGAAATGATATTTTCTAGTACAATTTATTGTGAAATAACAAAAATAATCATAAATGAATTAAATGAATACGAAATAAACAAAATATAACGAATAAATTCGGAAATTTTTTTAACACTAAACCAAATCTTTCAAACAATATAAATAAATTTATTTCTACCCATATCGTACTTATTTAGGTAAAATGAAGTAGAAAAAGATCAAGAAGCATTAAAATAACCCCTTTTCAATAAAATAAGTTTAGTCGAATAGAAACAATTTCCAATTATTAAGTTCATGATTTATAATAATGAAACCATTTGAAAGCACTTAAATATGTTGAAAAGTTATCCACTTGTACAATTTAATGTAAATTACTCAAAATAATCCTATACGATTCCAACGAATATGAAATAAATCCAACTATAACGAAATTACATCAAACTAAATATTCGGTACATAAAATTAAATGATTTTTACTTAAATGCTCTTAAATAAGTAATATGAAGTAGAAAAAGGTAAAAAAATATCATAAGAACGTATTAATAACGATAAACGTTTACTTGATTAGAAACAATTTCCAATAATTAATTACATGCTTTAATATAAATAAACAATTGGAAAGGACTCAAATGTGTGATAATTATCCATTTGTACAAATGAATGAGTATTAACCAAAAGAATATTAAACGATTCGAATGAATACGAAATGAATCCAATTATAACTAAATTAGTCGGTAAAACTATTACATCAACAAAATCATTCGGTACAGAATGAAACAAATGATTTTTTTTTAAATGCAATTAAAGAAGTAATATGAAGTAGAAAAAGATTAAAAAGAATTAAAAGAACCCATTTTTAACGAAATAAGTTTACTCGAATTGAAACAACTTCCGATTATTAAATGCATAATTTATTATAAATAAACCATTGGAAAGCACTCAAATGTGTGCAAAAGTTATTCACTTGTACATTTCAATAAGAATTAACCAAAATAATCCTAAACGATTCCAAAGAAAGCGAAAAAAGTACAATTATAATGAAATTAGTCGGTAAAACTTTTACATCAAACAAAATCACTCAGTACAATATGAAACAAAAGATTTTTTCTTAAATGCACTTAAAAAAGTAATATGAAGAAGAAAATTTCAAAAAGCATTAAAAGAACCTTTTACTGACGAAATGATTTTATTCAAATAGAAATTATTTCTAATTATAAAATGCATGATTTAATATAAATAACCATTGAAAATGTCGCAAATGTGTAGGTTATAAGGTTAGATTAGGTTAGGATTAGTTGGGTTAGGTTAGGTAAGGTTAGGTTAGGATGAGTTGGGTTAGGTGGGGTTGGGTTAGTTTGGGTTGGGTTGGTTTGGGTTTGTTTGGATTAGGTTAGGCAAGGTTGGTTTAGGATGGTATAGATTAGGTTACGTTGGTTTGGTTTAGGGTAGGTTGGGTTAAGTAGAATAGGTTGGGTTAGGTTGGGTTAGGTTAGGTTGGGTTAGGTTGGTTTGTGTGTGGTTGGGTTAGGTAGAGTTGGGTTAGGTTGGGTTAGGTTAAATTGCGTTAGGTTGGGATGGGTTGTGTTGGGTTTTGTTCGGTTGGGTTAGATTAGATTAGGTTACGTTAGGTAAGGTTAGGTAAGGCTAGGTTTGTATGGTTAGGTTAGGTAAGGTTGGGATTGGTTTGGTAAGGTTGAGTTGGGTTAGGTTGGGTTGGGTAAGTTTGGGTTGGGTTGGTTTGGGTTTGTTTGGATTATGTTAGTTTAAGGTTGGGTTAGGATGGGTTAGATTAGGTAAGGTTAGGTTGGTTTAGGGTAGGTTGGGTTAAGTAGAATAGGTTGGGTTAAGTTGGGTTAGGTAGTTTTGTGTGTGTGGTTGGGTTTGGTTGGGTTAGGTAGAGAAGGGTCAGGTTGCGTTAGGTTAAATTGCGTTAGGTTGGGTTGGGTTAGGTTAAGTTAGGTTAGGTTAGGTTATGTAAGGTGATGTTAGGTTAGGTTAGGTTGCGTATGGTTAGGTTAGGTTAGGTAAGGTTAGGTTAGGTTAGGTTAGGTCAGGTTAGTTTAGGTTAGGTTGGGTTAGGTTAGGTTAGGTTGGGTTAGGTTGGTTTGTGTGTGGTTGGGTTAGGTAGAGTTGTGTTAGGTTGGGTTAGGTTAAATTGCGTTAGGTTGGGTTGGGTTAGGTTAAGTTAGTTTGGGTTAGGTTGGGTTAGGTTGGTTTGTGTGTGTGTGGTTGGGTTTGGTTGGGTTAGGAAGAGAAGGGTTAGGTTGCGTTAGGTTAAATTGCGTTAGGTTGGGTTGGGTTAGGTTAAGTTAGGTTAGGTTAGGTTAGGTTAGGTTGAGTTGGGTTAGGTGGGGTTGGGTAAGTTTGGGTTGGGTTGGTTTGGGTTTGTTTGGATTAGGTTAGGTAAGGTTGGTTTAGGATGGTATAGATTAGGTTACGTTGGGTTGGTTTAGGGTTGCGTTAGGTTAAATTGCGTTAGGTTAGGTTGGGTTAGGTTAAGTTAGGTTAGGTTAGGTTATGTTAGGTGAGGTTAGGTTAGGTTAGGTTGCGTATGGTTAGGTTAGGTAAGGTTGGGTTTGGTTTGGTTAGTTTAGCTTTGGATATTTTAAGTTAGGTTAGGTTAAGTAAGTAACAAAAAGCATCATAATAACCTATTTTAACGAAATAAGTTTTCTAAAATAGAAACATTTCCAATTATTTAATGCATGATTTAATCTAAATAAACCATTGTTTGGACTTACTTGTGTGGAAATGATATTTTCTTGTACAATTTATTGTGAAATAACAAAAATAATCATAAATGAATTAAATGAATACGAAATAAACAAAATATAACGAATAAATTCGGAAATTTTTTTAACACTAAACCAAATCTTTCAAACAATATAAATAAATTTATTTCTACCCATATCGTACTTATTTAGGTAAAATGAAGTAGAAAAAGATCAAGAAGCATTAAAATAACCCATTTTCAATAAAATAAGTATAGTCGAATAGAAACAATTTCCAATTATTAAGTTCATGATTTATAATAATGAAACCATTTGATAGCACTTAAGTATGTTGAAAAGTTATCCACTTGTACAATTTAATGTAAATTACTCAAAATAATGCTATACGATTCCAACGAATATGAAATAAATCCAACTATAACAAAATTACATCAAACTAAATATTCGGTACATAAAATTAAATGATTTTTACTTAAATGCTCTTAAATAAGTAATATGAAGTAGAAAAAGGTAAAAAAATATCATAAGAACGTATTAATAACGATAAACGTTTACTTGATTAGAAACAATTTCCAATAATTAATTACATGCTTTAATATAAATAAACAATTGGAAAGGACTCAAATGTGTGATAATTATCCATTTGTACAAATGAATGAGTATTAACCAAAAGAATATTAAACGATTCGAATGAATACGAAATGAATCCAATTATAACTAAATTAGTCGGTAAAACTATTACATCAACAAAATCATTCGGTACAGAATGAAACAAATGATTTTTTTTAAATGCAATTAAAGAAGTAATATGAAGTAGAAAAAGATTAAAAAGAATTAAAAGAACCCATTTTTAACGAAATAAGTTTACTCGAATTGAAACAACTTCCGATTATTAAATGCATGATTTATTATAAAAAAACCATTGGAAAGCACTCAAATGTGTGCAAAAGTTATTCACTTGTACATTTCAATAAGAATTAACCAAAATAATCCTAAACGATTCCAAAGAAAGCGAAAAAAGTACAATTATAATAAAATTAGTCGGTAAAACTTTTACATCAAACAAAATCACTTAGTACAATATGAAACAAAAGATTTTTTCTTAAATGCACTTAAAAAAGTAATATGAAGAAGAAAATTTCAAAAAGCATTAAAAGAACCCTTTACTGACGAAATGATTTTATTCAAAAAGAAATTATTTCTAATTATAAAATGCATGATTTAATATAAATAACCATTGAAAATGTCGCAAATGTGTAGGTTATAAGGTTAGATTAGGTTAGGATTAGTTGGGTTAGGTTAGGTAAGGTTAGGTTAGGTTAGGTTAGGATAGGTTGGGTTAGGCTAGATTGGGTGAGGTTGGGTAAGGTTGGGTTAGATTAGGTTGGGTTAGGTAAGGTTGGGTTGTGATTCGTTTGATTATGTTAGATTGGGTTGGGTTGTGTTGGGTTTGGTTCGGTTGGGTTAGGTTAGATTAGGTTACGTTAGGTAAGGTTAGGTTAGGTTGAGTTGGGTTAGGTGGGGTTGGGTAAGTTTGGGTTGGGTTGGTTTGGGTTTGTTTGGATTAGGTTAGGCAAGGTTGGTTTAGGATGGTATAGATTAGGTTACGTTGGGTTGGTTTAGGGTAGGTTGGGTTAAGTAGAATAGGTTGGGTTAGGTTGGGTTAGGTTAGGTTGGGTTAGGTTGGTTTGTGTGTTGTTGGGTTAGGTAGAGTTGGGTTAGGTTGGGTTAGGTTAAATTGCGTTAAGTTGGGTTGGGTTGTGTTGGGTTTTGTTCGGTTGGGTTAGGTTAGATAAGGTTACGTTAGGTAAGGTTAGGTAAGGTTAGGTTTGTATGGTTAGGTTAGGTAAGGTTTGGATTGGTTTGGTAAGGTTGAGTTGGGTTAGGTTGGGTTGGGTAAGTTTGGGTTGGGTTGGTTTGGGTTTGTTTGGATTAGGTTAGTTTAAGGTTGTTTTAGGATGGGTTAGATTAGGTTAGGTTGGGTTGGTTTAGGGTAGGTTGGGTTAAGGAAAATAGGTTTAATTAGGTTGTGTTAGGTTGGTTTGTGTGTGTGTGGTTGGGTTTGGTTGGGTTAGTTAGAGAAGGGTTAGGTTGTGTTAGGTTAAATTGCGTTAGGTTGGGTTGGGTTAGGTTAAGTTAGGTTTGGTTAGGTTATGTTAGGTGAGGTTGGGTTAGGTTAGGTTGCGTATGGTTAGGTTAGGTTAGGTTAGGTTAGGTTATGTTAGGTGAGGTTAGGTTAGGTTAGGTTGAGTTGGGTTAGGTAGGGTTGGGTAAGTTTGGGTTGGGTTGGTTTGGGTTTGTTTGGATTAGGTTAGGTAAGGTTGTTTTAGGATGGGTTAGATTAGGTTAGGTTGGGTTGGTTTAGGGTAGGTTGGGTTAAGTAGAATAGGTTGGGTTAGGTTGGGTTAGGTTGGTTTGTGTGTGTGGGTTGGTTAGGTAGAGTTGGGTTAGGTTGGGTTAGGTTAAATTGCGTTAGGTTGGTTTGGGTTGTGTTGGGTTTTGTTCGGTTGGGTTAGGTTAGATTAGGTTACGTTAGGTAAGGTTTGGTAAGGTTAGGTTGCGTATGGTTAGGTTAGGTAAGGTTGGGATTGGTTTGGTTAGGTTAAGTTGGGTTAGGTTGGGTTGGGTTAGGTTAAGTTAGGTTTGGTTAGGTTATGTTAGGTGAGGTTAGGTTAGGTTAGGTTGCGTAAGGTTAGGTTAGGTTAGGTTAGGTAAGGTTAGTTTAGGTTAGGTTAGGTTAGGTTAGGTTATGTTAGGATGGGTTAGGTTAGGTTGGGTTAGGTTGGTTTGTGTGTGGTTGGGTTAGGTAGAGTTGGGTTAGGTTGATTTAGGTTAAATTGCGTTAGGTTGGGTTGGGTTAGGTTAAGTTAGTTTGGGTTAGGTTGGGTTAGGTTGGTTTGTGTGTGTGTGGTTGGGTTTGGTTGGGTTAGGTAGAGAAGGGTTAGGTTGTGTTAGGTTAAATTGCGTTAGGTTGGGTTGGGTTAGGTTAAGTTAGGTTAGGTTAGGTTATGTTAGGTGAGGTTAGGTTAGGTTAGGTTGAGTTGGGTTAGGTGTTGTTGGGTAAGTTTGGGTTGGGTTGGTTTGGGTTTTGTTTGGATTAGGTTAGGTAAGGTTGTTTTAGGATGGGTTGGATTAGGTTAGGTTGGGTTGGTTCGGGTAGGTTGGGTTAAGTAGAATAGGTTGGGTTAGGTTGGGTTAGGTAAGGTTGGGTTGGGTTGGGTTGGGGTTAGGTTTGTTTATGTGTGGTTGGGTTAGGTAGAGTTGGGTTAGGTTGGGTTAGGTTAAATTGCGTTAGGTTGGGTTGTATTAGGTTAAGTTAGGTTGGGTTAGGTTGGGTTAGGTTGGTTTGTGTGTGTGTGGTTGGGTTTGGTAGGGTTAGGTAGAGAAGGGTTAGGTTGCGTTAGGTTAAATTGCGTTAGGTTGGGTTGGGTTAGGTTAAGTTAGGTTAGGTTAGGTTATGTTAGGTGAGGTTAGGTTAGGTTAGGTTGAGTTGGGTTAGGTGTTGTTGGGTAAGTTTGGGTTGGGTTGGTTTGGGTTTTGTTTGGATTAGGTTAGGTAAGGTTGTTTTAGGATGGGTTGGATTAGGTTAGGTTGGGTTGGTTTAGGGTAGGTTGGGTTAAGTAGAATAGGTTGGGTTAGGTTGGGTTAGGTAAGGTTGGGTTGGGTTGGGTTGGGTTAGGTTTGGTTTATGTGTGGTTGGGTTAGGTAGAGTTGGGTTAGGTTGGGTTAGGTTAAATTGCGTTAGGTTGGGTTGTATTAGGTTAAGTTAGGTTGGGTTAGGTTGGGTTAGGTTGGTTTTGTGTGTGTGTGGTTGGGTTTGGTAGGGTTAGGTTGAGTTGGGTTAGGTGGGGTTGGGTATGTTTGTGTTGGGTTGGTTTGGGTTTGTTTGGATTAGGTTAGGTAAGGGTGTTTTAGGATGGGTTAGATTAGGTTAGGTTGGGTTGGTTTTGGTTAGGTTGGGTTCAGTAGAATAGGTTGGGTTAGGTTGGGTTAGGTTAGGTTGGGTTAGGTTAGGTTGGGTTAGGTTAGGTTGGGTTAGGTTGGTTTGTATGTGGTTCGGTTAGGTAGAGTTGGGTTAGGTTGGGTTAGGTTAAATTGCGTTAGGTTGGGTTGGGTTAGGTTAAGTTAGGTTAGTTTAGGTTTTGTTAGGTGAGGTTAGGTTATTTTTGCGTATGGTTAGGTTTGGTAAGGTTGGGATTAGTTTGGTTAGGTTAGGTTGCTTATGGTTAGGTTAGGTAAGGTTGGTTTTGATTTGGTTAGTTTAGCTTTGGATATTTTAGGTTAGGTTAGGTTAAGTAAGTAACAAAAAGCATCATAATAACCTATTTTAACGTAATAAGTTTTCTAAAATAGAAAAATTTCCAATTATTTAATGCATGATTTAATCTAAATAAACCATTGTTTGGACTTGCTTGTGTGGAAATGATATTTTCTTGTACAATTTATTGTGAAATAACAAAAATAATCATGAATGAATTAAATGAATACGAAATAAACAAAATATAACGAATAAATTCGGAAATTTTTTTAACACTAAACCAAATCTTTCAAACAATATAAATAAATTTATTTCTACCCATATCGTACTTATTTAGGTAAAATGAAGTAGAAAAAGATCAAGAAGCATTAAAATAACCCATTTTCAATAAAATAAGTTTAGTCGAATAGAAACAATTTCCAATTATTAAGTTCATGATTTATAATCATGAAACCATTTGAAAGCAACCATTTGAAAGCACTTAAATATGTTGAAAAGTTATCCACTTGTACAATTTAATGTAAATTACTCAAAATAATCCTATACGATTCCAACGAATATGAAATAAATCCAACTATAACGAAATTACATCAAACTAAATATTCGGTACATAAAATTAAATGATTTTTACTTAAATGCACTTAAATAAGTAATATGAAGTAGAAAAAGATCAAAAAGTATCATAAGAACGTATTAATAACGATAAACGTTTACTTGATTAGAAACAATTTCCAATAATTAATTACATGCTTTAATATAAATAAAAAATTGGAAAGGACTCAAATGTGTGGTAATTATCCATTTGTACAAATGAATGAGTATAAACCAAAAGAATATTAAACGATTCGAATGAATACGAAATGAATCCAATTATAACTAAATTAGTCTCGGTAAAACTATTACATCAACAAAATCATTCGGTACAGAATGAAACAAATGATTTTTTTTTAATGCAATTAAAGAAGTAATATGAAGTAGAAAAAGATTAAAAAGAATTAAAAGAAACCCATTTTTAACGAAATAAGTTTACTCGAATTGAAACAACTTCCGATTATTAAATGCATAATTTATTATAAATAAACCATTGGAAAGCACTCAAATGTGTGCAAAAAGTTATTCACTTGTACATTTCAATAAGAATTAACCAAAATAATCCTAAACGATTCCAAAAGAAAGCGAAAAAAAAGTACAATTATAATGAAATTAGTCGGTATAAAACTATTACATCAAACAAAAATCACTCGTAACAATATGAATTAATTGATTTTTACATAAATGCACTTTATTAAGTAATAAGAAGTGAAAAAAGGTCAAAAAGTATTATAAGAACGTATTTATCACGAAATAAGTTTACTTAAAATAGAAACAATTTTCAATAATTTAATGCATGATTAAATTTAAATAAACGATTGGAAAGGGTTTTAAATGTGTGGAAATGTTATCCACTTGTAAAATTTAATGTTTATTAACCCTTAAGAATCATAAACGATTCCAATGAATAAGAAATAAATCCAATAATAATGATAATAGTCGGAAAAATTATTACATCAAACATAAACACTCAGTACAATATGAAACAAATGATTTTTAATTGGTTAGGTTAGGTTGGGTTGGGTTGGGTTGGGTTTGGGTTGGGTTATGGTGTGAGGGTTAGGTTTGAGTAACGTTAGTTTGGGTTAGGTTTGGGTTAGGTTAGATTGGGTTAGGTTAGGATAGGTTAGGTAAGGTTAGGTTAGGTTAGGTTAGGAAAAGTTAGGTTAGGTTAGTTTATGTTATGTTAGGTAAGGTTAGGTTAGGGTTAGGTTAGGTTAGGTAGATTATGTTGGGTTAGGTTGCTATAGGTTAGGGTTGGGTAAGATAGGTTTGGGTGAGGTTGGGTTTGGTTGGGTAATGTAGAGTTGGGTTGGGGTTGGGTTAGGTTGGGTTTTAGTTTGGTTGGTTTGGGTTAGGTTTGGTTAGGCTGGGGTTAAATTAGGTTGGGTTAGGTTGGGGTTAGGTTAAGTTAATTTAGGTTAGGTTAGTTTAGGTTTAGGTTAGGTATGGATAGGTTAGGTTAGGTTAGGTAAAGTTTGGTTAGGTTGGGTTAGGTTGGGTTTTGGATAGGTTGGGTTATGTTGGGTTGGGTGAGGTTGGGTTAGGTAAGGTTGGGTTAAGTTTATGTTAGGTTAGGATAGGTTGAGTTAGGTTAGGTTGTGTTACGTTGGATTAGGTTAGGTCATGTCAGTTTGGGTTAGTATGGGTTAAATTAGTTTGGGTATGGTTGGGTCAGTTTTAGTTTAAGTAAGGTTAGGTTAGGTTAGGTTACGTTAGGTTAGGTAAAAGTTCGGTTAGGTTGGGTTTGGGTTGGGTTGGGTTTGGTAGGGCTGGGTTAGGTTGTGTTAGGATGGGTTGGATTAGGTTGGGTTTAGGTGAGGTTGGGTTGGGTTTAAATTTGATAAGGTTAGGTTGGGTTGGGTTTGGTTTGGTTCGGTTGGGTTAGGTTAGGTTAGGTTGGGTTAGGTTAGGGTGGGTTAAGTTGGGTTTATGTTAAGTTAGGTTAGGGTTGAGTTAGGTTAGGTTGGATAAGGTTGGGTAAGGTTAGGTTGGGTTAGGTAGATTATGTTGGGTTAGGTTGGGTTAGGTAGATTATGTTGGGTTAGGTTGGGTTAGGTTAGTTTGGGTTAGGTAGGATTTGGTGAGGTTGGGGTTTGGTTGGGTAAGGATGAGTAGGGTTAGGTTGGGTAGGTTTGGTTGGGTTGGGAGAGGTTGTGTTAGCTTGGGTAAGGTTAGGTTGGGTTCGGTTAGGTAAGGTTGGGTTAGGTTAGGTTAGGTTAGGTTTATGGTTAGGTTGGGTTAAGTTTGTGTTTATGTTAAGTTAGGTTAGGTTGGGTTAGGATGGTGTTAGGTTAGTTTGGGTTTAGGTAGATTATGTTGGTTTAGGTTGGGTTAGGTTAGGTTGGGTTAGGTAGGTTTTGGTTAAGGTTGGGTTTGGTTGGGTAGGGTAGAGTATGGTTAGGTTGGGTAAGGTTTGGTTGGGTTGGGAGAGGTTGTGTTAGCTTGGGTAAGGTTAGGTTAGGTAAGGTTCGGTTAGGTTGGGTTGGGTAAAGTTGGGTTAGGTTGGGTTAGGTTGGGTTAGGATGGGTTGGATTAGGTTGTGTTAGGTTTGTGTTGGGTTTGGATAGGTTGGGGTTAGGTTGGGTTGGGTGAGGTTGGGGTTAGGTAAGGTTGGGTTGGGTTAGGTTTTGATTAATTTCGGTTTTGGTTGGGTTGGGTTGGGTTTGGTTCTGTTTGTTTAGGATAGGTTACGTTAGGTAAGGATAGGTTAGGTTAGGTTAGGTAAGGTTCGGTTAGATTGGGTTAGGTTGGGTTTGGATAGGTTGGGTTTGGTTGGGTTAGGAGACATGTGTTAGCTTGGGTTAGGTTAGGTTAGGTAAGGTTCGGTTAGGTTGGGTTGGGTAAGGTTGGGTTAGGTTGGGGTTAGGTTGGGTTAGGATGGGTTGGATTAGGTTTGTGTTAGGTTTGTGTTGGGTTTGGTTCGGTCGGGTTAGCTTAGATAAGGTAACGTAAGGTAAGGTTAGGTTAGGTTGAGTTGGGGTTAGGTGGGGTTGGGTAAGTTTGGGTTGGGGTTGGTTTGGGTTTGTTTGGATTAGGTTTAGGTAAGGTTGGTTTAGGATGGGTTTAGATTAAGTTAGGTTGGGTTGGTTTAGGGTAGGTTGGAATTAAGTAGAATAGGTTGGGTTAGATTGGGTTAGGTTTAGGTTGGGTTAGGTTAGGTTTTGGTTAGGTTAGGTTGGTTTGTGTGTGTTGTGGTTAGGTTTGGTTGGGTTAGGTAGAGAAGGGTTAGGTTGCTTTAGGTTAAATTGCGTTTAGGTTAGGTTGGGTTAGGTTTAAGTTAGGTTAGGTTAGGTTATGTTAGGTGAGGTTAGGTTAGGTTAGGTTGCGTATGGTTAGGTTAGGTGAGGTTGGGATTGGTTTTGGTTAGGTTAGGTTGCTTTATGGTTAGGTTAGGTAAGGTTGGGTTTGGTTTGGTTAGTTTTAGCTTTGGGATATTTTAGGTTAGGTTTAGGTTAAGTTAGTAACAAAAAAGCATCATAATAACCTATTTTAACGAAATAAGTTTTCTAAAATAGAAACATTTCAATTATTTAATGCATGATTTAATCTAAATTAAACCATTGTAAGGGCCTTTACTTGTGTGGAAATAATATTTTTTTGTACAATTTATTGTGAAATAACAAAAATAATCATAAATGAATTAAATGAATACGAAAATAAACAAAATATAACGAATAAATTCGGAAATTTTTTTTACACTAAACCAAATCTTTCAAACAATATAAATAAATTTTATTTCTACCCATATCGTACTTAGTTAGGTAAAATGAAGTAGAAAAAGATCAAGAAGCATTAAAATAACCCATTTTCAATAAAATAAGTTTTATTCGAATAGAAAACAATTTCTAATTATTAAGTTCATGATTTATTATAATGAAACCATTTGAAAGCACTTAAATATGTTGAAAAGTTATCCACTTGTACTATTTAATGTAAATTACTCAAAATAATCCTATACGATTCCAAGAATATGAAATAAATCCTACTATAACGAAATTACATCAAACTAAATATTCGGTACATAAAATTAAATGATTTTTACTTAAATGCACTTTAAATAAGTAATATGAAAGTAGAAAAAGGTCAAAAAGTATCATAAGAACGTATTAATAACGATAAACATTTACTTGATTAGAAACAATTTCCAATAATTAAATACATGTTTTAATATAAATAAACAATTGGAAAGGACTCAAATGTGTGGTAATTTTCCACTTGTACAAATGAATGAGAATTAACCAAAAGAATATTAAACCATTCCAATGAATACAAAATGAATCTAATTATAGCTAAATTAGTCGGTAAAAACTATTACATCAACAAAATCATTCGGTACAGAATAAAACAAAATATTTTTTTTTTAAAATGTAATTAAAGAAGTAATATGAAGTAGAAAAAGATTAAAAAGAAATAAAAAGAACCAATTTTTTAACGAAATAAGTATACTCGCATAGAATTTACTTCCGATTATTAAATGCATGATTTATTATAAATAAACCATTGGGAAAGGCCCTCAAATGTGTGCAAAAGTTATTCACTTGTACATATTTTTAATAAGAATTAACCAAAATAATCCTAAACGATTCCAAAGAAAGCGAAAAAAAAAGTACAATTATAATGAAATTAGTCGGTATATAAACTATTACATTAAACAAAAATCACTCAGTACAATATGAAACAAAAGATTTTCATGATTTAATATAAATAACCAATGAATCTGTCGCAAATGTGTAGGTTATAAGTTTAGATTAGGTTAGGATTAGTTGGGTTAGGTTAGGTAAGGTTAGGTTAGGTTAGGTTAGGATAGGTTGGGTTAAACTAGATTGGGTGAGGTTGGGTAAGGTTGGGTTAGTATGGGTTAGATTAGGTTGGGTTAGGTAAGGTTGGATTGTGATTCGTTTGATTAGGTTAGATTGGGTTGGGTTGTGTAGGGTTTGGTTCGGTTGGGTTAGGTTAGATTAGGTTACGTTAGGTAAGGTTAGGTTAGGTTGAGTTGGGTTAGGTGGGGTTGGGTAAGTTTGGGTTGGGTTGGTTTGGGTTTGTTTGGATTAGGTTAGGTAAGGTAGGTTTAGGATGGGTTAGATTAGGTTAGGTTAGGTTAATTTAGGGTAGATTGGGTTAAGTAGAATAGGTTGGGTTAGGTTGGTTAGGTTAGGTTGGGTTAGGTTGGTTTGTGTGTGGTTGGGTTAGGTAGAATTGGGTTAGGTTGGGTTAGGTTAAATTGTGTTAGGTTGGGTTGGGTTCTGTTGGGTTTTGTTCAGTTGGGTTAGGTTAGATTAGGTTACGTTAGGTAAGGTTAGGTAAGGTTAGGTTGCGTATGGTTAGATTAGATAAGGTTGGGATTAGTTTGGTTAGGTTGAGTTAAGTTAGGTTTGGTTGGGTAAGTTTGGGTTGGGTTAGTTTGGGTTTGTTTGGATTAGGTTAGTTTAAGGTTGGGTTAGGATGGGTTAGATTAGGTTAGGTTGGGTTGGTTTAGGGTAGGTTGGGTTAAGTAGAATAGGTTGGGTTAAGTTGGTTTAGGTTGGTTTGTGTGTGTGTGGTTGGGTTTGGTTGGGTTAGGTAGAGAATGGTTAGTTTGCGTTAGGTTAAATTGCGTTAGGTTGGGTTGGGTTAGGTTAAGTTAGGTTAGGTTAGGTTATGTTAGGTGAGGTTAGGTTAGGTTAGGTTGCGTATGGTTAGGTTAGGTTAGGTTAGGTTTGGTTAGGTTAGGTTAGGTTAGGTTAGTTTAGGTTAGGTTAGGTTAGGTTAGCTTAGGTTAGGTTAGGTTAGGTTAGGTTAGGTTGGGTTAGGTTAGGTTGGGTTAGGTTGGTTTGTGTGTGGTTGGATTAGGTAGAGTTGGGTTAGGTTAGGTTAGGTTAGGTTAGGTTAGGTTAGGTTAGGTTAGGTTAGGTTATGTTAGGTGATGTTAGGTTAGGTTAGGTTGCGTATGGTTAGGTTAGGTTAGGTTGCTTATGGTTAGGTTAGGTAAGGTTGGGTTTGGTTTGGTTAGTTTAGCTTTGGTTATTTTAGGTTAGGTTAAGTAAGTAACAAAAAGCATCATAATAACCTATTTTAACGAAATAAGTTTTCTAAAATAGAAACATTTCCTATTATTTAATGCATGATTTAATCTAAATAAACCATTGTAAGGACTTACTTGTGTGGAAATGTTATTTTCTTGTACAATTTATTGTGAAATAACAAAAAACATCATAAATGAATTAAATGAATACGAAATAAACAAAATACAACGAATAAATTCAGAATTTTTTTTACATTAAACCAAATCACTCAAACAATATAAATAAATTTATTTCTACCTTTAACGCACTTAATTAAGTAAAATGAAGTAGAAAAAGATCAAGAAGCATTAAAATAACCCATTTTCAATAAAATAAGTTTAGTCGAATAGAAACAATTTTCAATTATTAAATTCATTATTTTTTATTAATAAACCATTTGAAAGCACTTAAATGTGTTGAAAAGTTATCCACTTGTACAATAAAATTTAATGTAAATTATTCAAAATAATCCTATACGATTCCAACGAATATGAAATAAATCCAACTATAACGAAATTACATCAAACTAAATATTCGGTACATAAAATTAAATGAATTTTACTTAAATGCACTTAAATAAGTAATATGAAGTAGAAAAAGTTCAAAAAGGATCATAAGAACGTATTAATAACAATATACGTTTACTTGATTAGAAACAATTTCCAATAATTAAATACATGTTTTAATATAAATAAACAATTGGAAAGGACTCAAATGTGTGGTAATTTTCCACTTGTACAAATGAATGAGAATTAACCAAAAGAATATTAAACGATTCCAATGAATACGAAATGAATCCAATTATAATGAAATTAGTCGGTAAAACTATTACATCAAACAAAATCACTCAGTACAATATGAAACAAATGATTTTTGCTTAAATGCACTTAAATATGTAATATGAAGTAGAAAAATATCAAAAAGCATCAAAATAAACCATTAATAACGAAATAAGTTTATTTAGATAGAAATTATTTCCAATTATTAATTTCATGAATTATTATTATTAAACCATTGGAAAGGACTAAAATGTGCGGAAATGTTATCCACTTGTACAATATTAATGTGAATTAACCAAAAGATTCTTATACGATTCCAAATAATATGAAATAAATCCAATTATAACGAAATTTGTGCGTAAAACTATTACATCAAACCAAATATTCGGTACAATTTAAATTTAATGAATTTTACTTAAATGCACTAAAAGAAATAGAATTTGTCAAAAAAAAATCAAAAATACCTTATAATAACGAAATAAGTTCATTCCAATAAAAACAATTTCCAATTATTAAATGCATGATTTATTATAAAAAAACCATTGAAATGACTCAAATGTGTGGTAATTTTATCCACTTGTACATTTTAATGAGAATTAGCCAAAAGAATATTAAACGATTCCAATGAATACGAAATGAATCCAATTATAATGAAATTAGTCGGTAAAACTATTACATCAAACAAAATCACTCAGTACAATATGAAACAAATGATTTTTGCTTAAATGCACTTAAAATAGTAATATGAAAAAGAAAATTTCAAAAAGCATCAAAAGAACACTTTACTGACGAAATAAGTTTATTCAAATAGAAACAATTTTTAATTATAAAATGCATGATTTAATATAAAAAACCATTGAAAATGTCGCAAATGTGTGAAAATGATATCCACATGAACAATTTAATGTGAAGGTTCGATTAGGTTAGGATTAGTTGGGTAAGGTTAGGTAAGGTTAGGTAAGGTTAGGTTAGGATAGGTTGGGTTAGGTTGTATTGGGTAAGGTAAGGTAAGGTTGGGTTAGTATGGGTTAGATTAGGTTGGGTTAGGTAAGGTTGGGTTGTGATTCGTTTGATTAGGTTAGATTGGGTTGGGTTTTGTTGGGTTTTGTTCGGTTGGGTAAGGTTAGATTAGGTTACGTTAGGTAAGGTTAGGTTAGGTTAGGTTGCGTATGGTTAGGTTAGGTAAGGTTGGAATTGGTTTGGTTAGGTTGAGTTGGGTTAGGTTGGGTTGGGTAAGTTTGGGTTGGGTTGGTTTGGGTTTGTTTGGATTAGGTTAGTTAAGGTTGGTTTAGGATGGGTTATATTAGGTTAGGATGGGTTGGTTTAGGGTAGGTTGGGTTAAGTAGAATAGGTTGGGTTTGGTTGGGTTAGGTTGGTTTGTGTGTGTGTGGTTGGGTTTGGTTGGGTTAGGTAGAGAAGGGTTAGGTTGCGTTAGGTTAAATTGCGTTAGGTTGGTTTGGGTTAGGTTAAGTTAGGTTAGGTTAGGTTATGTTAGGTGAGGTTAGGTTAGGTTAGGTTGCGTATGGTTAGGTTAGGTAAGGTTGGGATTGGTTTAGTTAGGTTAGGTTGCTTATGGTTAGGTTGCTTATGGTTAGGTTAGGTAAGGTTGGGTTTGGTTTGGTTAGTTTAGATTTGGTTATTTTAGGTTAGGTTAGGTTAAGTAAGTAACAAAAAGCATTATAATAACCTATTTTAACGAAATAAGTTTTCTCAAATAGAAACATTTCCAATTATTTAATGCATG
>NC_086345.1:218245-225450 GCF_032445375.1 Bacillus rossius redtenbacheri
AGACAGGCAATTAGGCAAGCAATTAGGCAGTTTATTAGGCAGGCAAATAGCCAGGCAATTAGACAGTCAATTAGGCAGGCAATTAGGCAGTTTGTTAGGCATATAATTAGGCAATTAATTAAGCAGGCAATTAGGCAGGCAATTATGCAGGCAATTAGGCAGTTAATTAGGCAGGCAATTAGGTAGGCAATAAGGCAGGCTTTTAGGCAGGCAATTAGGCAGGCAAGCAATTAGACAATCAATTAGGAAGGCTATTAGGCAGTTATTTAAGCGGAAAATTAGGCAGTTAGGCGGCAGTTATGCATTTTATTAGGCAGTTAAAAAGGCAGGCAATTAGGCTGGCAATTAGGCAGGCAATAAGGCAGGCAATAAGTCAGGCAATAAGGCAGGCAATTAGGCTGGCAATTAGATTGGCAATTAGGCAGGCAATAAGGCAGGCAATAAGGCAGGCAATAAGGCAGGCAATTAGGCAGTGAATTAGGCAGGCAATTAGATAGGCAGGCTATTTGGCAGGAAGGCAATAAGGAAGCAATTAGCAGGCAATTAGCCAGGCAATTAGACAGTAAATTAGGCAGGCAATTAGGCAGTTAATTAGGCATATAATTAGGCAGGCAATTAGGCAGTTCATTAGGCAGGCAATTAGGCAGGCAATTAGGCAGTTGATAAAGCAGGCAATTAGGCAGGCAATTAAGCAGGCAATTTGGCAGGCAATTTTGCAGTTAATTAGGCAGTCAATTAAGCAAGCAATTAGGCAGTCAATAAGGCAGTTAATTAGGCAAGCAATTAGGCAGGCAATTAGGCAGGCAATAAGGCAGGCATGCAATAAGGCAGGCAATAAGGCAGTTAATTAGGCAAGCAATTAGGGAGATAATTAGGCAGGGAAAAAGGCAGTTAATTAGGCAGAAAATTAAGCAGGCCATTAAGCAGGCAATAAGGCAGGCAATAAGGCAGTTAATTAGACAAGCAATTAGGCTGGCAATTAGGTAGGTAATTAAGTAGGCAATTAGGCAGATAATAAGGCAAGCAATTAGGCAGGGAGGCAATAAGGCAGGCAGGAAATAGGCAGGCAATTAAGCAGTTAATTAGGCAGGCAGGCAATTTTGCAGGTGATTAGGCAGGCAATTGGGCAGGAAATAAGGCAGGCTATTAGGAAGGTAATTAGGCAGATAATTAGGCAGTCAATAAGGCAGTCAATAAGGAAGTTAATTAGCAAGTTAATTAGGCAGGCAATTAGGCAGTTAATAAGCAGGCAATTAGGCAGATAATTAGGCAGGCAAATAGGCAGGCAATTAGTCAGGCAATAAGGCAGTTAATTCGGCAGGCAATTAGGCAGGCAAGCAATTAAGCAGTCAAGCATTTAGGCAGGCAATTAGGCAGTTAATTAGGCAGGCAAATAGGCAGATAATTAGGCAGGCAATTATGCAGTTTTAGGCCAGCAATTAAGCAGGCAATAAGGCAGTTAATTAGACAAGCAATAAGGCAGGCAATAAGGCAGGTAATTAAGCAGGCAATTAGGCAGGCAGGCAAATAGGCAGGCAATTATGCAGTTAATTAGGCAGGCAGATAATTTGGCAGGTTATAAGGCAGGCATTTAGGCAGGCAATTAGGCAGGCAATAAGATAGATAATTAGGCAGGCAATTAGGCAGTTTATTAGGCAGTTAATTAGGCAGGCAATTAGGCAGTTCATTAGGCAGGCAATTAGGCAGGCAATTAAGCAGGCAATTAGGCAGGCAATAAAGCAGGCAATTAAGCAGGCAATTAAGAAGGCAATAAGGCAGTTAATTAGGCAACCATATTAGGCAGGCATGCAATTAGGCAAGCAGGCAATTAGGCAGGCAGGCAATTAGGCAGTAAATTAAGCAGTTAATTAGGCGAGCAGGCAATTAGCAAATAATAAGGCAAGCAATTAGGCAGTTAATTAGGTAGGCAATTTGACAGGCAATTAAGCAGGAAATTAGGCAGGGACTTAGGCAGGCAGGCAATTAGGCAGGCAGGCAATTAGGCAGGCAATTAGGCAGGCAATTAGGCAGGCAATTAGGCAGGCAATTAGACAGGCAGTTAGGCAAGCAATTAAGCAGGCAATTAGACAGTTAATTAGTCCGGCAATTTGCAGTTAATTATGCAGGCAATTAGGCAGTTAATAAGACAGGCAAATAGGCAGGCAATTAGGCAGTCAATTAGGCAAGCAATTAGGCAGGCAATTAGGCAGTAAATTTGGCATGCGATTAGGAATTAATAAGGCAGGCAATTAGGAAGGCAATTACGCAGGCAATTAGGCAGGCTATTAGGCAGGCAATTATGCAGTTAATTAGGCAGTTGATTAGATAGGCAATAAGGTAGTTAATTAGGCAGGATATTAGGCAGGCAATTAGGCAGGCAATTAGGCAGGCAATTCGGCAGTTAATTTAGCAGGCAATTAGGCAGTTAATTAGGGAAGCAATTAGGCAGGCAGGCAATTAAGCATGCAATTAAGCAGTTAATTAGGCGGACAGGCAAATTGGCATGTAATTAGGCAGGCAATTAGGCAGTTAATTAGGCAGGCAATTAGGCAGGCAATTAGGCAGGCAATTAGGCAGGCAATTAGGCAGGCAAGCAAATAGGCATGCAATTTGCAGTTAATTCGGCAGGCAATTAGGCATATAATTAGGCAGGCAATTAGGCATGCAATTAGGCAGGCAAATAGGCAGGCAATTAAGCAGGCAATTAAGCAGGCATTTATGCAGGCAATAAGGAGTTTAATTAGACAAGCAATTAGGCAGGCAATTAGGCAGGCACTTAGGCAGGTAATTAGGCAGGCAATGAGGCAGGCAGGCAAATAGGCAGGCAATTATGCAGTTAATTAGGCAGGCAGGCAATTTGGCAAGTTATCAGGCAGGCGATTAGGCAAGCAATTAGGCAAACAATTAGGCAGGCAATTAGGCAGGCAATTAGGCAGGTAATTAGGCAGTTAATTAGGCAGGCAATTAAGCATGCAATTAGGCAGGCAATAAGGCAGTTAATTAGGCAAGCAATTAGGCAGGCAATTAGGCAAGCAATAAGGCAGGCAAGCAATTATGCAGGCAATAAGGCAGTTAATTAGGCAGGCAATTAGGCAGATATTTATTAAGGGAATTAGGCTGTTAATTAGGCAGAATATTAGGCAGGCAATTAAGCAGGCATTTAGGCAGGCAATAAGTCAGTTAAATAGGCAGGCAATTAGGCAGTTTATTAGGCAGGCAATTATGAAGTTAATTAAGCAGGCAGTTAGGCATTTAATGAGGAAAGCAATTTAGTAGGCAGGCAATTAGGCAGGGCAGGCAATTAGGCAGGCAATGAAGAAGTTAATTAGGCAGGCAGGAAATTTGGCAGGTAATTATGCAGGCAATTAGGCAGGATATTAGGCAGATAATTAGGCAGGCAATTAGGCAGTTAATAAGGCAGTTAATTAGGCAGGCAATTAGGCAGTTTATTAAGCAGGCAATTAGGCAGGCAATTAGGCAGTTGATAAAGCAGGCAATTTGGCAGGCAATTAGGCAGGCAATTAGGCAGGCAATTAGGCAGGCAATAAGGCAGTTAATTAGGCAAGCAATTAGGCAGGCAATTAGGTAGGCAATTAGGCAGGCAGGCAATTAGGCAGGTAATAAAGCACTTAATTAGGCAGGCAATAAGGCAGATAATTAGGCAGGCAATAACGCAATCAAATTAGCAATCAATAAGGCAGTTAATTAGGCAGTTAATTAGGCAGGCAATTAGGCAGGCATTAAAGCAGTTATTTTGGCAGGTAATTAGGCAGGAAATAAGGCAGGAAATCAGGCAGGCAATTAGGCAGATGATTAGGCAGGCAATTAGGTTATAAATTAGGTAGGCAATAAGGCAGGCAATTAGGCAGTTAATTAGAAAGGCAATCAGGCAGGCAATTAGGCAGGCAATTAGGCAGTTATAAAGGCAGGCAACAGACAGGCAATTAGGCAGGCATTCAGACAGGCAATTGGGCATGCAATTAGGCAGGCAATTAAGCAGGCAGGCAATTAGAAGTTCATTAGGCAGGCAAATAGGCCGAAAATTAGGCAGGCAATAAGGCAGGCAGTTACGCAGGTAATTAAGCAGGCAATATGGAAGGCAATAAGGCAGTTAATTGGGCAAGCAATTAGGCAGGCAATTAGGCAGGCAAGCAATTAGGCAGACAATTGTATAGGCCGGCAATTAGGCAGGCAATTAGGCGGTTAATTAGGCAGGCAATTAGGCAGATAATTAGGAAGGCAATTAGGCAGTTAATTAGGCAGGCATTTAGGAAGGCAATTAAGCAGGCATTTAGGCAGGCAATAAGGCAGTTAATTAGACAGGGAATTAGGCAGGCAATTAGGCAGGCAATTATGCAATTAATTAGGCAGGCAATTAGGCAGGCAATTAGGCAGGCAATTAGGCAGTTCATTAGGCAGGCAATTAGGCAGGCAATTAGGCAGTCAATAAGGCAGTTAATTAGGCAGTTAATTAGGCAGGCAATTAGGCAGTTAATTAGGCAGGCAATGAGGCAGGCAAGCAATTAAGCAGTCAAGCAATTAGGCAGGCAATTAGGCAGTTAATTAGGCAGGCAAATAGGCAGATAATTAGGCAGGCAATTAGGCAGTTTTCGGCCAGCAATTAAGCAGGCAATAAGGCAGTTAATTAGACAAGCAATAAGGCAGGCAATAAGGCAGGTAATTAAGCAGGCAATTAGGCAGGCAGGCAAATAGGCAGGCAATATGCAGGCAGATAATTTGGCAGGTTATAAGGCAGGCATTTGGGCAGGCAATTAGGCAGGCAATAAGGCAGATGATTAGGCAGCCAATTACGCAGTTTATTAGGCAGTTAATTAGGCAGGCAATTAGGCAGTTCATTAGGCAGGCAATTAGGCAGGCAATAAGGCAGGCAATTAGGCAGGCAATTAAGCAGGTAATTAAGCAGGCAATTAAGCAGGCAAATAGGCAGTTAATTAGGCAAGCAATTAGGCAGACATGCAATTAGGCAAGCAGGCAATTAGGCAGGCAGGCAATTAGGCAGTAAAGTAAGCAGTTAATTAGGCAGGCAGGCAATTAGCAAATAATAAGGCAAGCAACTAGGCAGTTAATTAGGTAGGCAATTTGACAGGCAATTAAGCAGGAAATTAGGCAGGGACTTAGGCAGGCAGGCAATTAGGCAGGCAGGCAATTAGGCAGGCAATTAGGCAGGCAATTAGGCTGGCAATTAGACAGGCAGTCAAGCAATCAATTAAGCAGGCAATTAGACAGTTAATTAGGCCGGCAATTAGCAGTTAATTAAGCAGGCAATTAGGCAGTTAATAAGACAGGCAATTAGGCAGGCAGTTAGGCAGTCAATTAGGCAGGCAATTAGGCAGGCAATTAGGCAGTAAATTTGGCATGCGATTAGGCATTAATAAGGCAGGCAATTAGGAAGGCAATTAGGCAGGCAATTAGGCAGGCTATTAGGCAGGCAATTAGGCAGTTAATTAGGCAGTTAATTAGATAGGCAATAAGGTAGTTAATTAGGCAGGATATTAGGCAAGCAATTAGGCAGGCAATTAGGCAGGCAATTAGGCAGTTAATTTAGCAGTCAATTAGGCAGTTAATTAGGCATATAATTTAGCAATTAATTAAGCAGGCAATTAGGCAGGCAATTATGCAGGCAATTAGGCAGTTTATTAGGCAGGCAATTAGGTAGGCAATAAGGCAGGCTTTTAGGCAGGCAATTAGGCAGGCAAGCAATTAGACAGACAATTTTGAAGGCTATTAGGCAGTTAATTAGGCGAGCAATTAGGCAGTTAATTAGACAGGCAGTTAGGCAGTTAATTAGGCATGCAATTAGGCAGTCAATAAGGCAATTAATGAAGCAGTTTATAAGGCAGTTAATATGACAGGCAATTAATCAGGCAATTAGGCAGTCAATTCGGCAGGCAATTAGATAGGCAATTAGGCAGTTAATTAGGCAGGAAAATTAGGCAGTTAATAAGGCAGACACTTAGGAAGGCAATTAGGCAGGCAGGCAGGCAATTAGGCAGGCAATTAGGCAGTCAATTAAACAGGCAATTAGGCAAACAATAAGGCAGTTAATTAGGCAGGCAATTAGGCAGTTTATTAGGCAGGCAATTATGCAGTTAATTAAGCAGGCAGTTAGGCAGTTAATGAGGAAAGCAATTTAGTAGGCAGGCAATTAGGCAGGCTATTAAGCAGTTAATAAGGCAAGCAGGCAAGTTGGCAGGTAATTAGGCATGCAATTAGGCAGGCAATTGGCAGGCAATTAGGCAGTTAATTAGGCAGGCAATTATGCAGTTGATAAAGCAGGCAATTAGGCAGGCAATTAGGCAGAGAATTTGGCAGGCAATTTGGCAGTTAATTAGGCAGGCAATTAAGCAGGCAATTAGGCAGTCAATAAGGCAGTTAATTAGGCAAGCAATTAGGCAGGCAATTAGGCAGGCAATAAGGCAGGCATGCAATAAGGCAGTTAATTAGGCAAGCAGTTTGGCAGATAATTAGGCAGGCAATAAGGCAGTTAATTAGGCAGAAAATTAAGCAGGCCATTAAGCAGGCAAAGAGGCAGGCAATAAGGCAGTTAATTAGACAAGCAATTAGGCAGGCAATTAGGCAGGCAATAAGGCAGGTAATTAAGCAGGCAATTAGGCAGTTAATTAGGCAAGCAATTAGGCAGGCAGGCAATAAGGCAGGCAGGAAATAGGCAGGCAATTAAGCAGTTAATTAGGCAGGCAGGCAATTTGGCAGGTGATTAGGCAGGAAATTGGGCAGGAAATAAGGCAGGCTATTAGGAAGGTAATTAGGCAGATAATTAGTTAGTCAATAAGGCAGTTAATTAGGCAGTTAATTAGGCAGGCAATCAGGCATTTAATTAGGCAGGCAATTAGGCAGATCATTAGGCAGGCAAATAGGCAGGCAATTAGTCAGGCAATTAGGCAGTTAATTCGGCAGGCAATTCGGCAGGCAAGCAATTAAGCAGTCAAGCAATAAGCCAGGCAATTAGACAGTTATTAGGCAGGCAAATAGGCAGATAATTAGGCAGGCAATTAGGCAGTTTTAGGCCAGCAATTAAGCAGGCAATAAGGCAGTTAATTAGACAAGCAATTAGGCAGGCAATAAGGCAGGTAATTAAGCAGGCAATTAGGCAGGCAGGCAAATAGGCAGGCAATTATGCAGTTAATTAGGCAGGCAGATATTTTGGCAGGTTATAAGGCAGGCAT